>NW_008795678.1:649374-691998 GCF_000699145.1 Aptenodytes forsteri | reverse complement strand
ACTGCAGGGGAGGCCCCGGAGATCGAAACCGGGCAAGTCCTGCCTGCGCCCCGGGCTTGGGGCATCGATACGTCTGATGTGCTTTGCCGGGATGGGCGAGTATGGCTTTGGAAATTTAATTTTCTCTTTATTTTCTTCTTAGAAAGAAAAAAGCGGGTTCAGAGATGTTTAGTACCTTGTCTAAAGGCACGTGCAAATGCAGTGGCAACATCTAGCCTTAACCCAGAGCAGGAGCTCCCCGTTAATTGAAGGACTGCTCACTCACAGCGCTGTATTTCTCCCAGCTCAGGCTCCCTGCTGATGTGCGACCGGGTTTCAGCTCGGGTTTGTGTCACTGGGGGGATGCGTACTGCAGTTTGGGGAACACATCACAGTAGCAGTTATTTTGCTTTTAGGTGGCCATAGACAGGCAAAATATGTCGCATTAAATAGTTTGCCACTGAGTATTGTGAGGAAAGGAATAGAGAGGATGTGTCTTGAATGAAAACAGCCTGGCATGTAACCTGAGCGCTGCCACGTGAGGTGATTTTATAGCTATAAATTCACCTTGGAAATGGGGTGTGAATCCAGTCATTTGTATGTAGAGTAGACCTGACATATGACATCCTTGAATATACATTGAAGGTATTTTCCACGTCCTACGCTTGCACGGAGTGCATGCATCTATTCATGTTCAGAAAGGTCAGCCAAGCACAGCGTTTCATCCCTCACCAGTGGTCGCTGTATAGCAGGGGGTGCTACCGTACGATTCAGAAATGTTCTGCAGCCATGACTCGCCCTCCCAGCACCTCCTGGAGAAGGTAGGGACTTTTGTTACCAGAATAAGACCAACTAAAGAGATGGGGTTGAAATGGAGTCAAAGTTTAAGAGGCAGGGGGACAGGCAGGGGAAGGCACAAAGCCATATGCTAGTTTTACATCAGCAGGGTGGTCTTTTGGGCTAAACACTGGAGTTGAGCAATCCTGAATTCTGCAATAAGCAGCTCTGGTCTAGACTAGCTCAAAATCATGTAATTGCTCCATGCTTTGGGTTTTTCTGTTTGTAAAATACACACTGGTTATGCCAAGGCACCAGGCAGAGCTGTTCAGTCACTCACTCTTGAGTTGTATGAAACGTTAGCATTGTGTGACTTCTTGCATCAGTGCTTCAGCAAACCAGCTGTTACTTTGGTATCAAGCTTCTACAAACGAAACAGGGATTCAGAGACAAGGGAACCAGATCAAGCTGATTGCAAGGCGAATACGTCCTGTGGGACCAATGGAAGGGGTAGTTCAAGGATGGTGCTTGAAACGTGATTAGAACAAGAAAAGGCACGTGGTCAATTTGTCAGCTAGTTTGCAGATGTACAGCCAAGGCTCTGCAAATCTGCCTAGAGAAGCCACATGGGATATTTTTAGACACTCTGAAACAAGTAAGCCTATCTTGTTTTATTCACCTCCTTGTCTAGTATCTACAGACATACATACTGCAAGTACATATATAGGCTTTATAGTATGTTTGGCATAACACTGCATAATTCAGCTACCATTAAAGTGCTTTTTCCAAATTAAATGTGTTTGTAGGCAACTAATTCTTGAAAGCAGCTTATCAAACAGGACTTGTGGAATAAATCTCAATCCCATTAATCCAAGTTCCAGAACACCAAAAGATGAAAAGACAATCAAAGGAGGGATATTTTAAGAGGATTACAGGGAAAACTAATCTTGTTACACTGCAAACCCATGTCACATGTACAATGCGAAAGGAACTGTAAATGTGATTTGCGTTGCCTAGCTTGGCAGGGAAGGAAAAATGGGAAGGTCTGGGATGTTAAACAGCTGCAGCACAGCTTAGTATCAAATTTATTTGATTTCACTGGGGTTTATTCTCCTTGGCAGAACAATGTTGAAAATCTCTTTAGCTAGATGAGTTTTTAAACTCAGGGCTCATTGTAGCAAGACTCATTGAACTCGGGAAGTTCCTCAAGAGGCAGCAAAAGTCATAACATACTCAAGTCCCAGTTCTTCTTGTTTTTCACTTGCAGAGGGACCTCTTCCATGGGGCACTGCTGGCCAGAGCAGCCAGCCTGTGAAAGCTTTGCTTCACAGCCGATTAGCAGGACTTTGCCAGCAAGACACACATCTCCCACAGGACAGCTACACACTTTTCTTGCACAGGGTGGTTATTCACTGCAGCCACAGGCAACAGCGTGCTGGGCTGAGCCTCTCCAGACTTGTGTCCCTGTGTTTGCTCTTGTATGAGTCATGCAGGAGCAGTTACTCCGTCTAGCCTTACAATAGTGGCCAAAGTGAAGGTAAAAGGTTAAAAGGCAGTTAGCCACATGCATTTTTTTTTAACAGTACCACAACTTCTGAAGAATGCTTTTATATTATATGCCAGCCTTCACAGGAACATGTTTTCAGCTTCTCCCAAATGCCAACACTGAGTGTTAGCACAGAATCATTCTTTTCTCTAGTGCCCAAGGAAGGGGAAACTTGATGAAAGAAGAAATGCTTCTGAATTGCTAAACAAGACCTTGTTAATCTCATGGGATGATAAAATATTTCACATGCCAGCATCCAACTGCTACATTGTTATGTTCAGTTTTTTTTTAAAATTAGAACTGAATATGAAGAAATCCAAACTTTAATTGGGATGCAACCTCTGACTTCCCGACTTAATAACCTAAACTGAAAACCCAGCACCAGATGCCTCCAATATTCAGGGAATTTCTAATACAGATTGTAATTTTCCTGCATAAGATTTTGTAACAGAATTTAAAAAAAAAGTATGCATCAAGAAAGCCATGAAAAGATCTCTTTGAACTGTTAGGTCAGCAACTTCACTGTGGAGCACTATGATAATCAAAATAAAACAGTCAGCACACTGACAGGGTATTGAAAAAAAATCTGTGTGAGCATCTGCAGATCATACACACTGGTCTTTTGGAATATGAAAAATTCCAAACACAAAATTCACAGAATGGATTAAAGGGCAGTAAGAGAAACTGCCATAGTTTAGTTGTGGAGCCAGAATTTTTTTAGCCTGCAGCTAAAACTAGAAACAAATGAAGACTGTGAATGACCCAGCTGAGTTTCAGCAAAAGAGACCTAACAGGGAGATGTATTCAGATTTACCAGTTTAATAGGCCTATTTGCACATAAATGAAGTTCTGGTTTTTTTCTTCCTACAGACTGTCACAGCTTTCGTTCCAAAAATGATAGAAATACATCACGGCTACATTGTGACTGTAGCAGGAACTTCGGGCCTGTTTGCAGCAGCAGGTTTAGAGGTCAGTAGGTGTGGATCACGAGGGAGACAAAGCACTCTTATGGAGTGATCCCAATATTCATATTCTGATGAACACAAATCTTCCCTAGAGATGCTGCAGTTTTTTAGGGTATGACCATTGCAGCAAGTCTTAGGGTGAGCCAGAGCACTCCACCTTGCAGGACTGGGTCTTTTGCTGGTTTTATGCATCTGTTCAGGTTTAGCCTTAAAATCGATCAAAATGTTTTAACAGTTTTTCCAAGCTCAGATAAACCATTTAAAACATGGAAAAAATAAATCCCTGTTAGATGAGCCAACTGCCTTGTTAACAGCTTTGCACTGAGGATACAGCAATTTCTAATGCTGCATGAGACCAGTAAAATCTTGCAAGATTATTGGCTAGACTCTACAGAAAACATTTTTGGAGGGAGAAGGGAGCTTGATGGCTTACAGATTACTCTCTTTGATTATTAGCAAATGAATTTTACATAGGCATTGATGAAAGACACTATGTCAGAAAGAAATGGAGCAAAAAGACAAAGGAAATTGTAGACCAATATGTTGTTAACTTAAAAAGTGACTTTAGAAATGTTTACATCCTTCTTTATCTTGCAAAAATAACCGAGTGTTTTTAGGCCATTTACATGGGACAAGCTTTTCAACTGCAATGTTGAAGGAACATGTGCAGGAACTCAAACACATTACAACACTTCCTTTTCAGTATGAAAGTTTCCTACAACTCAGATGGAAATGCTGTGGATGCAGGAATCTGTCCATCACAAGTTAGACAGATAATCTTAAAGCCTGCTTTAAGAGATGTTACTCCTCAAGAAGTAAAGGTTCATGGAGAGAAGGGGAGGGGAAGAGAGTAAGCATCTTTATGAAGTAAAACCACTAGTAGGAAGGGAGGGATGAGTGTGCCACGTAGCTAAAGGCTAAAACAGCTTCCCAAAAGAAAGTGCCAACAACAAATACTGACAGACAAGAAAATGGGAAGTAATGGCAGCATTCACAAGGAATTTGGAAACATCCCTCTGTGAACCACAAGGTTCATTCCCTTCCTGGGTAGCCCAGAGGACCATGGGCTCAAGTGCTTGGAGATGCAATATGTGCAAGCTTGTGCACATTGACGGTTTCAACGCTTGTCACGTGCTTGTTTGAAGTTGGATTAGCTTTGTTTAATGTCCAGCCTAAACAAAAATGCACCACGTTCAGCATGTGGCAAAAGGCTATTAAGAGTCAACGAAGTTCTGTCCAGCTGACTGATGAATGACAAGAGGTCTGCATTTGACCCAGTTTAAGTATCACTTTGATCTAGGTACATCTTCCCTACCTGTATCCAGTTATGGACCAGCAGAATGGGGAGGGGTTAGACAGTAAAAGCTCTTAAATAACCTTTTTTCTTTAAATAAAAATCAGCATTGGATTTCTACATCGGCCCTTTAGCACATGGAAATACAAGAGGTTAAAACACTCACTGAAAACACCACTTACCTTTGAAGTTAGTACAGTAACGAGAGAAAGCACAACAGTTATTGTAAGAATGCTTAGAAGAGAGAAATATTTAAATGTATTTAGCCTTTGTGAGTTTGCAGTAGCACATTTTCTTCAAGTTTTTATCCACTTTAGTAATTAAAATAACTTGGTGGCTCAACATTTTAATACATAAGCTCCTCTGTATCTACTTAACAAGCTTTAAAGGGAATTTACGAACTTTTTATGCAAATGCAGTGGCAGTTTGTAAGACAGTTATACTGAATCATATTTACAACAAACTACTGATGAATTTATATTTTTCCAGTGGTGCCTTCCTCTCCCAATTGTTTTTTCTAGGCAAGAGCTAAATAGTTGTCTCAGTTAAAACCAAGCTACTGTGTGAAAACAACAATGAAAGCAATACTTAGCAATCAGACCACAGTATATATCCCTACGGTGATGTACTTGGTTGTGGCTTTAAAATGGTAGAACAGCAGTTTGGGAGATTGCACCCATGACAAAATGGGGACTAGGGATTAGTGTCTGTAGAGATGCCCAGTTGTCCCCAGACAGATTTTGCATTTGGACTTTGACATGATACATATGAGAGGTTTTGTCCCTTAACAGAGGGTTGGGATTGCCTTCTTTGGGAGCGCTAATCTCCCTTGGGGGGGGTGTGGGGGGGTGTGGGGTGTGTGAAAAGCAGCATTTAAACATAAAAGACTCTTTTGGTTGGAAATAGTAAAGATAAGTGAAAGAATGGTAGCAGAGGATGAAAGCACTGAAAGCATATTCTGTGAAGGGTATTTTCTGCATCATTAACATGGGACATTTAAAATCTAAACCATCCTCTATTAGCAGGTTGCTAAAAAATACTGTGAAATTGGAAGTGGGAGAATGAGTAAAGTTTAAAAGCACTATAATTTTTTCATTTCTAATCAAATACAATTTTGTTGCATTAGGATACTGCTAGTGGTATACAAAATAATTTGTTTTGTCGGAGAATAAAATACACTCTTGGATAAGTAGTATTCGCCATCTGTATGCTTTTATTCAGTTCTAATCCAGAGATTAAATGAATGCCCTAGAGATTTTAATTTGCTCTAACAACTTAACTTTTTTTCCCAACCTCCATCCATGAGATGTTCAGGTTCTTGCTCAGAAGTTCCTGGGTATTAAATAAGTGTACATATCCAATCAGCAGATAAAGGGAAGCAATACAGCATGTCACAGCCACAGAGGTGAAGTTGAGTATTTCCAGATTTGTAACCACCTCTGGAGCAGCATTTCTTTGTCTGAGCTGAAACAGAGGAGTTGTCTAAATAAAATCACTTAAATATAGAAGCCCTTAAGGAAGATATTACACTGATTCACACTTACTCTGTTGGTTTCTATCCGCAGACTTTCAAAACAAAAGCAGCAAACAGTTACGTGGTTGCTTCACAGAACAAGAAGATTAGTGAAGTGGTATACACACATCCTATCCCTTCCTGCAGTTAGGCACTTTTGGAACCTCCACCATTTGTCTTTATACGTTAGGACAGAATAAAACTATTTTTAACTTTGGTCAGTGGGTTAGAACAGAATTTTGGTTTGATCCTTAGGTAACACAGTAACTGTGTTACTGGAGTGGAACTCCAAGCACGGCTACATTTAACTCTGACAGTACTAAAATTTGGCCAGAGAATTGAGAACAAGAATAACTACCCTGCTGACTCTAGATTCCTCAACTGAGTGCTCTCAGATAGGATTTATCCTAAGGAAATATCATCTGTCTATATCCTAAAACAAAACAACAACAAGTTATGGGAATGTATTTTAATATTACGGAACAAACAGGTATCACAGTGAATCCAGGCTGCTTCTCATTCTGTAGGCACATTTTAGCTATCCTACAGGTTAGCATTCCCAAAAATAAATTTTGCACAAATCCTGCTTTTCATTAAGACCTCCATCTTGAATCCAAGAACAATGGATCATGAAAAGTCACGTTTCTTCCTTTGGGCCCAAAGTCAGGGCTTCCTACTAACAAATAAAATACTGCTTTAAAAAAATTCCCTGACCAGTTTTCATTATTCTCCTTTAACTTGCGTGTGGTGCAGCTTTTTGTCTCAAGGATAGCAAACTGACCCATTCACAAAAGCAGATAATACTCCAAAATCCCTGGATGAACATGGACTACCTTCCTTCTTGCACACTAACTTCAGAGGGCAATTTGTCACTTAAAATAGGAGACTTGAGCAGCAGTCTTTAAGCTTGATAACACAGCACTGGAAAAGGCTTCATTTGCCAGGTTTCATGTGCAGCCCATCTACAAAGCCACTTCTCAGGTTCTTACACAGGGCACCGAAACGAGACATTTGACTGCACCTCTTCAAAGAACAGTGGCATAGTATCCTTCTTCTGACAAGCGCCACTATTAAGTGCAGCTGTACATTTCTAAGAATAAGAAAAGGCTTGAAGGAAAGCAATGCAAAAGCTGCTACAATTTAGACGTTGGCTTAAGGCTTTGAAATTTGAGAAAGCAGTAGTGAGTGCTTTCTTTCCAACACCAGAAAATAACAACATGAAGACTGGAGTCTGTCGAAGTCTAGACATGTGAGGGAGTACAAGCAGACAGGACATTTTCTTTAGTGAAGGAAAATGTGTTGCCTACACTGTCTTGTCTCTGCTGATCTTATTTACAAGCTGAACTACTGGAAAATGAACATAAATATTTCCAGAATCTGGTTTCCAAACTCCTCAGCTACTTCCTTTGAGCCTGTATGCTCCGCATTTGGAAGTAGGATGGGCAGGCATTAAAAAAGGTCCAAATGAACAAGACTGAAATTCAGTGACTTGTCCTGCCACGTCACATCTCCTGTCCCCCAGTGACCCACCTCCTCAGGAATCGCCCTCAGTTACAAGTTACTAAATCAGGAGTGGAAACCCCTGAGGATCAGACCTCCTTCCTCTGCACTTCAAGCAGTGGCCTAAGGGCAGCCCTAGTTGCAGAACACTGGCTATATGATTTAAGAGGCTGGGATAATAACATGGTAAATTCTGAAAAGAAACAAAATCACTATCTCAGGTGCTGTTAGCACAATAGTTACAAGCCTGATAGATCAGACTAAACACTTTGTTTTCCTTACTCCCATTTGAAAGTGATTAAAGGGAAGTTTAAAAGCTGAACTGAACTGAGTATTTTGAGTGCAAAATTTCACAATTCACTACATGTACAGCAGATTCTGGAACACTCAGATTAGTGCTGCCATATTGCCCAACACTTTTGGAGAAACATAGGAAAAAGAGCATTAATTTACTAAAATGTTTGTGGTAATTTAAGCAGAGTCAAATAAGATAATGGGGAGAAAAATGCTTGGTAAAATCCGCTTGTAGGGGAACAACCCTAACCAATTCCGATCTGAATATGAGAAAGTAATTTTGAAACAGACCCTATACTTAAATTTTCTATAATGGGATCATTACTGAAATGTGTGGCATGAAGCCCAAGCTAATGTACACTGATATTCATATTCAGAAGCTCCAGGTCATTCACTTGCAGTCAAGAGGTTTCTTAAGATCAAAACCAAAAAGTTCAAAGAAAGAATCCAAAAAGGCGAGGTGTCTTGCAGACAGCACTTTCCTAGTACTCAGGAATGTATGCTTTATACCAGTACTAGCCTGCTAGTCTACTGCAGTCAGAGAATTGCACCTTCACGTCAGTTTTCCCGTATGTGTATTCTTTGTAGAACATTTTCGTACCTGTTGAACAAAAAGCGTCATGTAAAGCCTTCAGGTTCTTCTTAGCCTTTGCTGCATCAAGCACAGAGGAGACAACAGATAAAGCAAGTGATAGTAGTGCTCTAGAAAAAACACACTTTTACCTAGAACTCACTTCGGCTTACCTAGAATCCACATAGTGACCTGAAGTCTTCCATCCTGAGGCTGTGATTACAAGGACTTCGACAAAAGAACCTTCTCTTACACAGCACCTCTAGGATGACAGATGCATTTAAGAGTATTGAAACAGAGGTATCTCTATGGCAAAGTACCTTAATTAAGGTTGATATGAAACATAGGATTATGAACAAACGAATGCTGCAAAATAATCAGAAGAATAGGCTCTATTCCCATCCAAAGACAAAACTCCTACGTAGCAGCGGATAAATGTAGGGAGACCATTTACACGGCTATCAATGTGGTATCTGTTTTACAATATAAATTGTTTGTTAAGTAGTTTAAGTTGTAAGAATTTGCAATACAAAGCCTCAGCCTAGCAAGTTTCTTTTAATTTTTAAATGTACAGCATTTTAGTTCTACAAATGTAAAAAAAGAAAAAAAACCAAGAAACTTTACAATGTTTTTTGCGCTTATAATGATCAAAACCAACTTGATTCAATAAAATTTGGTATGCAGTTAATGTGGCCCAATTGCTTTTGATAATGCAAATAAAATGGCCGAGACATTTAGCTTTGAGACTCAGCGTATGCAGTAACTGCTTTCTGTGACAAGAGTTACTACACGCGCTGCAAACAGGTGTTTAGGAAGTGCTGCTACAGGTTACCAGTGAAGTACACACTGAACATAGTTCACATCCAAATGATACACTGTCCTGTGTCAGTTTACGGTGCCAGTTTTTGTTGCTAGAGGGAAAGTTTTGTTTTGAAAGTACTACCCCCCAAAAATTACTAAGTGCAAGGCAAGGTTATGACTCAAATTACAAGCAAACAAGGAAACTTAAAAGTAGAGACTTAAACTTTGAAATCATACCAACCTGTCGTGCCAGGTTTCTTGTCATAATCATAACTTTAGTTTAAGCTCCCATTAATACAGTTGCACTAACACACTGTGGCACAAATAACAAAATGTACCCACGTTACTTTTGAATTTCCTTGACCTTGCCAGGTTTTCACATCCTCCACATTACTAAATAGTAGTTATTTATATGTAATCGATAACCATTGTACAGTTACTCCATAGCTTTACAATACTGCCCGTACTATATCACAAGCATTACAAATCCTATAAAAAAGCAGCCCCTGTAGTGGCATACGAGAATAAATTAACCAAAAAAATTTAGTATTACCATTTATTGGTGACAAACACTACGTTTTACTTACATTCCATGGGGAGAAAAAATTCCAGCGTAAACAATGAACTGAAGCAGTACTTAACTTGCAAGGCTATCGTGCTTTACCTGGACCATATGCAAAAAACTTTATTGCGCACGGTTCGGTGCGCAATAACACAACATCAAAAGCAACACAGTTTATATATAAACATAGGTAATTTTTTTCAGCCCTACATGGAGATGTAATTAAACAGTATAAAGCACTCAAGGAAAATCAATCTGCGGTTTTATATGCACTACATTGAGATCATATCCTGTAATGTAGTGAGCTGTGTGCCATCTATACACACAATCCTTAAAACATAGATCAGAGATCATTTTAAAGTCATGTTGCATTCGAGTTCCCCTACCCCCCCCACTCAAGAAAACTAGAAATTAACCAAAAATGATCAAACAAAGTTTAAAATTCCTAAAGTGTTTTAATTCATTCAACCGTTGGATAATTAAGCTAGGTTTGCGAAAATACCGGACTTTTTAAAATGGTGGGCACACAATTTGTTTCCAGTGAAACTTTGCTATTTCAATAAAAACAAAATAACCACATACACGGATATGATCTTCCCAAGTTAGTTCACAGATAACATGTCAGTCTCAGAAGACAAAGTTTCTAAACTGCGCTATTGTTCTAGATACAATTAAGAAACTTTTAAATGAAAAATTTATAGTGTCATTTCAATCAAAACAATATAATGAAACTAAAAATTTATCACTGTTTGAAGAAAAAGCAACGGTTATGATTTAGACACTACAGTAGGTTGTAAAGACTGTAGCACTCTAAAACAGTTAGGTTACATTAATAGGAAGCATTTGATTTTCTCTGGTGCTTTCAGGTTTGGGTCCAGTCAAAAGCCTTTTTTAGGCAGTGCTGTCCAGTGTTTGTCCCAAAGTGTTTGAGTTAGCCGGTTTGAGAAGAGGGTCACTTTCCATTTCTTGTTTCACACATCTAGAAATGAGAACACACCTGTTACTTAGGAGAGAAAACGCTATTTCCACAAAGAAGATGCTTCTAAATTGGATACAAACAATTTGAGGTGCATATAACAATTTGTTTCCATATAACTGGCCTCCATTTTTAATCAATTAGCACTTTGTTAATTCCACCATTTTGACAGCTTATTATCAAAATGAGAGGCTAAACTCCCCGCCCCGGTCAAAGAGAGTAATTTGCAACCCCTCCATGTTTCTGCTGAAAGCAAGCTGTGAAACCTATACATTGTTTACATTTTACATACAGATTTCTAGAAAGAGAGCAGCAGCTATAACACTTAAACACACTGAAAAGTCACACTATTTACAAATACATGTAAACGGATAGTTTAAGCAGAGGGATCACAGTCAGAATTGCTCTGTATCACAGCCATTACATTTTATCTTGCTCCTGATTAGTAATTTGCATTTGACACATGGAAGTTACGATCTCGATCATAAAACCTACCCTCTCATCCTGCTGAAGGAGATAACAGCCCCTGGCATTTTAACTTTTCTGGCAAAGAAAAAAAATCCTCACATTTTATTTGTTTATAGAACGTCATAGGGTTAGAGGTTTCCATTAATGCAAGGGAAAGTCAATGGGTCACACTCACACAGACATTGGTCCATTTCCTGTTCTTGGCATCTCTGTGGTTTGTTGGTCCAACTCAGACAGCAACTTTAAAATATTCAACGCAGCCTAAAGAAAAGAGAGAGCATTCAGCAATCCGACCTGAGTTCATTTCGTTAATTTAGTGAAAGCAGGACTGGGACTCACTTGAAACGAAGTAAGTGTTCTAATTTTGGTAATATATTTTTTAAGATGCATAATTATGGTGGAAAAAATGCAATGGTGTAGAATTTAATCTTGCTACATTAAACAATAGAGTGGTGCTGTGGCTAGGGGATTCCCATTGCATTTGTTTTAGCAATGGGGGAAAATTAATTCAGCAGTACTATTAATATCAAGGAAAAAGACACTAAATTAGTAATGGCTCAACCTGTACAGAGCTTAAGATAAAGGACATTAAAATACACGAAACCAAAAAGTCCTTTGCAGAAAAAGAAAACAAGTTACCCAAGAATCAAAAATACAACACAGACAGGGCACGTGTGACTGTTTAAAAGAGGAGTCGGTGTGACATGGCTAATGCAAAAGTAAGTCACCTCCTTTGAGAACTGAACATTTTTTTCAACTTTATTCAGATCAATTTCAGGTGCACCTTTTCAGAATATCCCTGATTAGTTATGGCACATGCGTTAGTGGAAGCTGAATATCTGAACAGAGGAAGGTGCTCACGTCAGCCCAGGGGCAACGTTTAAGCTCCGAACTGGCTGTCTTTTTCCCTTCTACCTACTGCACTGACTTGTGTGCTTAGTCTTACAGGAGCTCTTTACAGCAGGATGTAGTGATGGGTATGAAAATGTCAAAATTAAGTGACAAAGATCAAAGAAATCTCTATCAAATTATAGCCATTAGAACATCACTGCAAACATTTAGTATAAAAATCAGTGAAATCAGGTTTTCCTAAGTGTGTTTACATATTGCAAACTGTTACTTTAGTCTGCAGTCAGTACTCAGGTCACCACTGGATACCAAAAGAACTAAACTCTTTTCAAGTTATAGCAGACAGTCTACATATTGTTAGCAATATGTAATGTCTTTTATAGACACAGTCCCTTACAGTTTACAGTCTAGAAGACTCATTCTTTCACAAAGAAATATTTCAGCTACTGTGAATAAAAGATCTTATTTATAAAGGGAGCTTAACAGATTTAGAGTGTCTCCTGCTATCTAATGGTGAATTGCATTTCTTCCATTTTGGATTCTGTTCTAGCAGAAAGTCTGGTAGTGTGAAACGAGTATTACAGTTCCCAATGAAATATCAGCCCATTCTGTTAAAGAAAGTAAGCTGATATGCTCTTACGTTGTAACAGTTCCTTTTCATACACTTTCTTTAGCATGTGCTCATGCAAATAATATCAAGATGAAGCAAATGCATTTTTTTGTAGGCCAAAATTGTGAGCATATATTAAGCATTTTGAAGGTTATTTAGATTAGATTCTGGTATTATTAATCAATTATTTCAGCAACCTGTGAAATATTAGACAAAAATTAGCCAGGGAATTGTACAGCATTTAATGCATTGCTATCCAGCAGTAATATGAAACCTTGGTCTATCCGCTGCATCCCTTAGCTCACTGAAGGCCAAAGAGAAAGTGTTTCGGCAAAATTCATCATACCATATCGTGGCAAGATTCTACATCCTTTCCAATTCCATGGCTGATCAGTGGTGGCTGAGAGGAACAGTTTATAAGAGATACAAACTCATTCTTGTTATTTTTTGGAAAGTCTTTATATTCAACCTGAAGAAAAGAGAAGGATTTAGTTCTTTTCAGTTAACCAGGTACAGGAAATATATCACAACTGCCATAGATCGTTTGCCCATGTATGAAGCTGAACTTTAATCATTCTGTCAGCCAGTAGAACCATTTACTTTGAAGTTTGACTTCACTTGCAATGTTTTTTAGTAATCATGAGAGCTCTGCAAGCCTTCTGAATAAAAGTGGCTACGTAATAATGATTGTTGCTGGGACCTTTATTCTGATCATAGCTATCTGCATTTAAAATTTTCCCTGTTACACTTTTTAATCCACTGAGCTCCTTTAACCTATTAATACAGGAACTTACATGCAATTCTGATTAAAGGGACCAAACACAAGAAAATGTACAGCTTACAGCAAATGTTAATGTATGAAAGATTATTCAAAAAAACTAATTTCAGATCAGCCAAGTTCAAGTTCATATTATGTTCATACATCATGACAATTTTCAGAAAATGCTACTTTCTATTTTATTCTTCCAAGACTTCAGAGTAGCACTGAATTAAGGCTGAGGATGCAGTACAGAAATGCACATTTGAAAACTAAATAAAAAAACCCTGTAAAATTCAGTACATTTCATAGGTAAAGTGAAACATTTACATGAATTTCAGCTTAACAAGCAGCCTCAGAATACATCAGTCACCAGCAGAACTAAAAAGCTTTAGAACAAACAACAGGTTGCACCAGTTTGGATAGCTTTGGAAGGAATCTTGCAAAGCTGAACATTTACCTGGATTCCCTGAACGTTGGAAAGATAGTCCAGCTGCTCAGAGGGCCTAGTAAGTGGTCCGTGGGGTACGTGGCCTGACGAGTTGTTATTCTTTAATATGGTCTCAGCAGTAGGAGAAGTACCACCATACAATAGCTCTCTAGCAATCATTGCTGTTACTGTAGCCTTGGCAGGATTTGGGGCTGCCCTGTTGAACTCTTTGGTGTGGTGTCCTTGATTGGCTCCTACAGCTTGTGCAACCTCAGGGACCATGGGAAGAATTCCAGCAGGAAGCTGCTGATGGCTGAGATAAGGCATCCTAAACTCATCTTCTTTATTACCTGAGAAGAGAGAGGTACATACTAAACAGATGCTAGCTATTTCTACGAGGCCTTCTGCAGGCACGTGAAGGCATGTAGAGGCATCAAAAGCCACTTTTGAAAAAAATAATTTCTTTCAAATTACTTTTGAAACACTAACAAACTTAGCGAGCTTGATTCACCTTTGGTGGGTCAGAGATTCAGCATCATCAAGACAGTTTGCTTATTGAATAAATGATTCAGTACAACACCTTCTTCTGCCAAAAGGAGCACTTTTACCTCTGGGAGCAGTTTCTCCAGGTTAGTCAAGCTTACAGACACCTCAGACAGTTGCAACTACATTCTAGATATATCTTTTGGTTTCAGAATTTTTCATTTCATCATTTAAACTGTAGGAGCAAATAACGAAACCATAGAATGGCCAGAGCCACTGTTAAATATTGTAAAGATAGTGACAGATAGTCCACAAAGTTTAAACTGTATATCGTGAAAACGTAAACAGGTAGGTAAGGTTAAATGTAATGTTAGCACAGTATGAAGAAGCAAGAATGACTATTTACAGCAAATATCCAACCATGGTCAATTAGTAGCAATTTATTGATGTTATGGCATAAGTTAGATTTAAGAGGGATAAGAACAGCTTTTTACAGGGAACTCACACACACAGAACTGTGGAGGAAAATTACAGAGGCGTGCTCAAGAAAGGTGGGGAAGGCAGTGCCACTGAAATAAACAGAGGAGTCAGTACTATGGCAGAATAGATAAATGAAGTTCAGCAGGACTGAGCTGTTTCAAGTCTAAGGATGAAAGCCAAAATTTGTAGATGGAAGAATGCAGGGATGGCAAAGTTTGAATAAGATGACAGGAAGATTACCTAAGATCTTATGGATGTAGTAAAACGTTACTAAAGTCCAAGTCAATCCCAACTATTTATAATTTAAACAACAAAATTATACTTAAACACATAAAGCACCTGAAACATCCTATCCAGAATAGAAATATGCTGTGATAGACAAACTTTCCATAATGACTCCTCCCAACAGTTTACATTAGAGAAAGCCAATGCCTGTATACTGGTTGGCCAGGTTTGGGTTTTTTTTGTTCCAGCCAGTCATCTGTGGGTCTGACCACTCTAACCATCAACTGCTGGAAATAGATGCAGGCACAGTTCCTTGCTCTCAGTCATTAGAGACCAAGCATGGACAAAGAGGTTGTTCTGTACTACAAGGCCATTCCTTCCTTCTCCAACTCTGCTTTAGGAAGACCAGTTTCAGTTAGTACTGACAGCCTTTCTCATCTTCATCCCAGGAACAGTCTTCGACATACTGCAGTTACTGCCTCAACATCTGTAAGGTGATATGGCCAAACTTAACACAGCTAACTCTGCCTCAACAAATTCAGCACCACCCTCTCGCTGCTACTCTGCCTCAGGCTTAGAGTGACATTTCTGGGGCAGTCTTCTAACCTGCAACCATTCTTGCAAATCTAGAAGGCTATTCCCAGGTGGCAGAAACCCCAACCCTTTCCCAGGGAATTGGCTCCCATCCTCATTTGGACCCTATAACAGAGAAACGTTCTGCTGAGCCAAAGAGGCTGATCTCTCCTCCTCCCCTTACCTTTTCCTCCACAGAAATTGCCCCCACTTCACTCCTGCTGTTGGTTGAAGGAGCCTGGTCCCTGGATCAGAACCAAGCTCGGTCCTGCACATTCATTCTTGTCCTAGAAAGCCCTAGACACAAATTAAAGCCTGTCCCAAGATCCCTCAGACTGAGGTAAGACAAGCCCAGACACTGCAGGTAGCAGCAGCTGCACCTCCACTAACTGCTCGACCGACCCGTTAGCACACACATGCTTTTGGCTCAGCCATCTACTCCCTTCCCCGAGCAGGTGGCCAAGCAAGCTGAGTACTGTATGACTTGGGAGGAATAAGCTCTTTGAGGTTTTGAACAAAACCTTCCCAAGGGGTAGATTTAGTTTGCAAGCCAGCAGTTGCACACGTCTGCTCATTACAGTGTGTTAAATGACACTACTGAAGGGACTGAGAAACATATCTTACATACACACACACACGCCAACAGGGCCATGCTTCTTTCAGTAAGGCTACTTACTAGTTGAAGTCTCTTCAGAGCCCGGCTCAAAGAAGGTTACTTTTCTTCCATCACCTGGTTTCTTCACTGGTGTCTTAAAAATAAAAGGAAAAAAGCCAAACACAATATCCCTTTAAAACGTTTTTTTTCCCCCCCTTAAGTTTTAAGGTTTTCAAGATGTAGGTGATCTGACTAGTCAAAATTTTACTGAAAAATTTATTATTCAAAAACCTCAATTATTACATAGCTACCAAGAACAGACAAGTTCAGTGATTCTTATTCACTGAATGACTAAAACTATCTACAGACCAGTGAAGTGGTATTAAGAACACAGATATTGAGAATTAGATACCATAATAAAGCCAGTTAAACTAACACTAGTTATTGGTATTGCTGAGGACAACATACTGGACACAAATAAGCATATACACGAAAAGGAGAAAACTAAAACCAGACTTGCTATTTTAACTCCCTGGTAACATCTGCTGAATCAATAGGAGAATGCAAGGCTCCTTCCCTGCGAAGGGACCCATCAAAGAAAGACCTGTAACAAACTTTTGACCGCAGTTGGTGGTAAGGCTGTCTAAAACTATTGCTACCACAAAGTCCTGTAACCTACATGTCTGCAAGTTTCTAAGACCAACACATCAATTACCACAGGTTCTGAGCCATTCTATAAAGAGGAAACATTCATTTAGGCTTCTGATGAGACTTTGATTTACTTGCAAAATTGAACCCTTAATGTATCCAAAATGCACTATTTTTTAGAGAACAGTCACCTCAATACAACTGCTTCCTGGCTAGGGCAGAAAGCGTGAATTTACTACACTGTCATTGCCTTGCAAAGCTGCTATTGTTTCAACAGCAGTATTAAACAGCAGTTGATTCTTAAAGACTCTTACCTTCTCTTCTGTCTTTAATGCTGGCTTTGGAGGTTGAGGTTGAGGGACTTTGAAACCTAAAAGTTCCAACATATTTTCAGCGGCGTTGCGTTTAGCAACTTTTTTGTTCGTGCCCATTCCTTCAGCTGTGTGTACACCAACTTTCACCTGGACAAAAGAGGAAGAAAAACGAACTCAATTCTTAAACAGTAGTATAAGGATTCACTTATCAGTGATCTGTGTCCCGAGCATGCCATGAGTCACAAAACAGTTCAAGTGATCATTATTCTAAGCAAGCTGCCATTTATTATCAATGATCCTTGGCCTCCAAGGACAAAAAACCCAAACAGAAGTCACACAAACAACTATATTTCATCATCTCACCTTGGCAACAGCCTAAATGCTCAAAACTGGTATCACAGCAGACATAAATTTTCCAAGCTGTTTCCAAGTTACAGGTTTAGCAGATTTACTAGTGTAATGGAAAGAAAGCAACTAACTTTCCTGTCTTGGCCAGGATAGGAGAGAGGTCTGGAGAATGCACTTAATTATTAGAGGCTAGTAGATACTCAGTATTAAAAACACCACTACGCTATTGGGATTTGCAACGCAGAGTGCAGAAAGTGCTGCGCTCTAAAGCAACACAAGAAAACTCAGGGGAAGAAGGAAATGAAGGATACCCAGGTTCATGTTAATAAATCCAACATTACAAAATATAAGCAGCTCAGAATCTCTTAACAGAATATTAATATTCCTGCTAATTAAAACATTAGGCAGTTACAACATAGACTTCCGGTGCCCTATGCAATTTTTTTAAAAACATGATTCAGAACACTTTTCTTGAACCTTTATCTTCCTTGAATGTAGCCCACTAGATACTTTCCTAATAAATTTCATGGAAATTTGGCTGTAATCCTGTTAACTTTGTATATCATCATGGCAACCTAATTACCATAAGCCAAAAAACCTAAAGACATCACAGCCATGCAACTAGATTTCTCAAATTAACATACAAACCTGCATAACAAACTCCCTGCGCCTTGGAAGACCACGTTCTGTGATGAGCATGTACTCTGGTTCCTTCTCTTTCTTGGCCTGCTGTATCTGGGCAAGTCTGCTAATGGGATTCATTCCTTGACCATACTCTGGACTCGTTTGCAGCTATGTAGAACAATGTTTAGGAAATAAGCCAAAATTTGTGAATATTTGGTTTAATAGACAAAATGCAGTGTGCCACTGAATTCATTCATCTCTAGAATTTAAAAACACTGAAATAAAAGGTGCTTAATCAAACAGTCACAGCCAAAGAGAAACACTCGATTTATTTGGCTCTGCTGGCACAGTTGACCACATATAGCCTACCACTGGTAACAGTTTTACAAGTTCCAATCCTGCTATATTAGGAGGCACAGGCCTGCAGGAGAATTTGCACAAGCAAAACCATGCAAAACCCGAAGCTGTAAAGTCTAAGGCTTGAAAGTCAGAGCTTGATTTTTATGTGCTACTCATTCTTTTATAAGGTTTCTCTTTCATCCTGAATTTACTGATTACTGTTGTAAAAGCGGTGTCAGAACCCCAGTTAGAGTGGGAGCAAAACATAATTTCATTTGCAGTACCAGACTGCTGATAAACGTTGAGCAGTTGAAGAGTGTTTATAACTAACTCAGAAACACCTCTCATGATTATTTATAAAAGTCAGATTTCCAATCTGTTTGTCTCTTACCTTCACTATTGATTTTGTTTTCTTTTTGATTCGTGGCTTCATTTTCTCAACCGTAGGAAGGGGTGGCAATTTTTTCAGTTCTTCTAGGACTGCTATTGCAGCATTTTTCTTTGAGATCTTCTTGCTCTTTCCTTCGCCTTCACCCATGAATTCTCCAACTGACACCTTGGTTACAAAGCTCTTCATATGGGGAGGACCACTTTCCTTGGTCACCTGTTTCAGAGGGAAAAACTGAGTGAAAGCGTGATAAACACTTATTAAAAATGGTAGGGCACATTGTTTATAGCAAACTTCTCTCAAGAACTATGGATAAAGAGATTTTAGATTCTCATACAATCCAGAAAGTAGAGATGTAAATCATACTCACTCTAATAACATAATCCCACCCAAATAAACATCTACTTCAAAAAGATCAGATGCAGCAAGCAGTAAACAGTATTTACATGTAAGTCATTAACCCATCTTATTTAATTTACTGATTTACTCTTTCAATATTAAAATATGACTGTTCTATTTCATCAGTGTGTACTTCCACACAGTTAACATCACCTCATTAAATACATCATGTTACGGTAATAGAACATTACAGAGAAAGCAATTCTTTAGGATCCAGCATTTTACTTCAGAAATCAAGAATTCTGGAGACTTCTAAGAGATAGCTGCCTACTACAGATTTAGTCTTTTAACTCCATTCATAACACATGATACTTTCAAAATATCCATAAAGTCAAAAAGTAAGACTGAATTAAGAACTTCCACCTACATCTGGCTTTGTGTGACAGTATATTTTTACCAGTGATACTCAGGCTAACCTGCAATAATTGAAAACTTCATGTAAAATTTCATAGAACAGTTTTAGAAGCAATTTAGTTACACACAATTGCATTTTCTTACTACAATAATTCAGATAGTTGACTTAAATGTTACTCTGCCAGCTCAGGAAAGCAGCATGATAAATTAATATTTTAGTGAAACAGAGGTGCTCCTATGGAAGCTATTGATTTAAGATAACTAAAATGATCAAGGAGGAGCAAAGAGGCAGCAAGCAGCCAGGCCAAAGGGAAAGGAAAGTCAGATGCACATGAGGTCACCTCATGGCAAGAAAAGAAACCTATTTGTGAGATTCTGCAACTTGCGGGTAGTCCACATCAGTGCTTAATTAAGCAAATACTTCCATAAATGTCTTTCAGAGTGAGCTATACTCTTTTGCCTCGACTCTGCACTCCAGTGTTCTAGCATTAATGTGAGGTTGTGTTTTGTTTCTTCACTGTAATACTGGTTTTTCAAAAAGCTTGGGAAAAAGATTGCACAGACAACCACGGCGTAGCTGTTCACTCATGTTATGATTTTAGTGCATGAATTTGTGAACAGGTGGATTCTTTCTTTTTTCTTCACTTTACCATATAAACTCCGAGACAATCGGGGTGACTGTCAAAGGTAAAAGTGTATTCACAACTAACAAGACATGTTAAAAGTCAGTTGTTTGGGTTATCTAGAAGAGACTCAACTTAATGTGTACCCTTAATATTCTAATAAAAACAAATCTAGAGCTTGTAAAATAAACATACCTCAAAATTCACAGGCAAGTTCCTTTTAAGTGCAATCTCAAAAACTTGGCTTATTTCAGATTTATTGAGATTTTCATCATCTGGTTCTTTTCCGTTAACCTAAAAAAAGCATACTCTATTTAAAATAAAGATCCTATTAAATTGAATTTTATCCATCCAACCAGTTCACTGATCTCTCAAAATTTTAAGTAGTCTAACCTTTACTGCCATTTTACGTGAATGTGTAGAAATGCAGCACACATACTACAGAATTGAAACTTAAGAAGCTCATTTAAGGCGTATGTGTAAAAGCTGGCAAACCTCCGTATTTTCACGTGCTCGTTACAGGAAAGAACAAATGGAATAAGGGCCAATAGGTTTAAAAATCTATTTATAGAAAAACAAACTGAAGTGTTAAATGAACTGATTTCCAAATGGAAGTACCTTTATGAAATACAATTTTCATATGCTGATTGGACATTTGTACCAAAAGCACTAAGACAGTATCAGATAAGAGAAAGGGCAGGAAAAATAAAGATTCTGAGAATGGGACCAACGTGAATAAAGGATGGCTAATTAGACCCTGGCATAGTCCTGTCTTTTAACGTGCTCCCTTGTAAGTGCTTCATCTACAGATTTTTTTCTCATCTGAAGAACGTACTATCAGGAACTTGCCTTAAATCAAACGGTGTACATCTCTCAGAATTTACACCTGCTAGGAGGACAGCAGTGCCAGGTGAAGCTTACCTACAGGCACTTCTACGTATCTCCAGGTAAAATTTTGATTGTGATTCCAAAAATGTCTTCACTGGTGTTGGGATCAACATGAACTAAGAGGCATGGTAACAGCAACAGAGAAATTTTAAGACTAAGTGTCCAGCAGTGATATTGGAAAGATTATGATAAAGATGAATAGCAACAATTTCACCAATTATATCATGCCAAATTACTAGTTATGCAGGTAACAAAAATGATTTAAATATTTTATTGGAGCAGCAGAAATACGCTAGAGCGCTCTCATCGATTAAAAGTATTTTTGATGGTAGCAAGCATCCCCAACGTCTGTTACTAAAAGTTAGATTAAAACATGAAGGAAAGTTTTTTTCTACCACTTAAAGTAGGCTTTTCCCATCTCAGAACAAAATATGAGTAAAAGTAATCTGTGGTTTTCACTCCTCCCACTGTCCCATCAGATTTCACGCTGTTCTTATGGGTTGACCTTGTATTTCAGGTTCAAGTTGCAAACATTTCAGAAGAGCACCTATAGCCCAACATCCTTCTACAGTTATAACATCTGATAACTTCTGATCCCACTACTACATCCAGTCTCCAACCTCTATGTGGAGGTGTACATAGAGCAATCTTCAGGTCTGCGAAAACTGAGAGCACATGATGGCACCACTCCCGCAGGGGCGAGGTAGATGCACTGTGCATTAGCCTGCATGAGAAATGTGGGGGCAACACCTACACTAGAGGAACCATACCATACCTCAGCAGAAGGCACAACGCAGGTAAAAATTGGCAAAACCAAGATTGAATACAGGAGTCAAAAGTCTTGATCATCATATTCTAAAACCTATTTCAAATGCAATTGGTGAGTTCAAAAGGAATAGCATCATATACCCAGAAAAAAAATACTTGAACTGCTAAGGTCTTATTTTATTACGGTCTACGTGTTACAGCAAGTTTACTACCAGCATCTCTAGGAATGGTCTGTCGCTACCCTTACTGTCAAAACATTAGCACAATCACTTTAATTACAAATATTTTCCCCTCCTCGCAATTTCAGATATATTCTATTTTTTCAAATTCCGACATTTTTGCTTGCAAAGGTGACCGGGACTTCTCTTTATTGGATTAGATTGTTCCCATTTAATATCCTTTCAAGAGAATACGAACAAATAGTATGGAATTATTTGCTATATTACGGTGCATATTCTTGACATATTCCAAGTCTGTTCACACAGTGTAAAACATAGGTACTTTTCTTCAATATCTTTATCTAAAAATAGTAAATTAATAGCAAAAGAACAATTAACAGACTATAGCTATTGTACCAATTATTTTGCCTCTACTTGAGTTCTGGATCAGTTTATTTTATAAATCAAAAATAATCATACACACGCTCTCCCTCTTTCTCTGCACACCTCAAAGCAGACAATCTATAAAGTCTGCTTTTAAAGTAGTTTGCATGTGTGCATAGACTAAACTCTCCAAGGAATCTATGCCTCTAAATCAGGATGAGACCACGAATATAAGCATTTACCACTCTTAGCTCTCATCAAATTGTTCAAATCCATCTCTAACAAGTGAAAAAAACAGTCACAAAAGGAAACAAAAGTGATAGATTAAAAACCTCCCAAGCAAATTGCAAAAGTAATGTACTCCTTTAAGAGGGATTCACCCTTTTCTAGGAATTCTTTCAACATGCACTTCCTCAAAGACTGCTTATAAGCAAATTATGAAAGCCAGTGAAGTTGCTGATTAGAACTACATTGATGTCAAGATAGCTATCAGTCTATTTTCTTCCATGTTAAGGGTATAAAGAGCAGCTGATATTTACCAAATAAGTTGGCAAAAAACATAGATGCAATTCTGATTTTAGTATTTTCAGGCAAAAGTTAGAATTTCTGTCTAAGAATTGTGCTAGAAAGCATAGCTTTGTATGTTTTCTAAGCTTTGAATCAATGCTTTATCATCTCTGTCTTTGAATATGCAAAGTAACCCCGTACTGCAACTTTGTCAGTGTGTCTTAACTCCAATCAGACTAATGTAGGTTGGAAGGGTCCTTTGGAGGTCTCCTACTACAGCCTCCCACTCAAAGCAGAGCAGACTTTAAAATTAAATTGGGTTGTTCAGGCAGGGCTGTGTCCAGTTAAGAGCTAATATTATTAAATTTTTTTCCTGCCACTTGCTTCTAGATTTGCAGTCTGAGAAGATGTGGGAAATGGTCATTCTTACCCTTAAAGTCTAATAATTTTATTCTATGATTTCATTAAGCACTGAATATTTTCTAATTTAAAAATACAAGAGTAAAATCCTGCAAATACAAAAACTTGTAAAATAAAGAAATAAAAATTTACAAAATTACCACACACACACACAAATACAAGTCTTCAAGCTTAAGCATATTCTGTTTACACTGACACAAATGGGATACACAAAAATAACTACATTTAAAAGGAAGATTACTGGCAACATCATCAAATGACAGATAGGAAGTATCAGGATTACGTCTGCTTGTGAAATCTTAATTTGCCTCCATTGTATACACGCATTATAATAGCATCTCTTATGATCTCACACTACCATATCCTTCAAGGACCTTGCCTCACTGAATGCAAGAATGAACAGTGCTCACTTAGTGCTAAAATCTTATTTTATCTTCATCTTGTCTAGTGCAAAACACTTACAAAAACAGCAATTCCCTCAGACATTCCTAAAACGACAATATTTGAAAGCCACAAATATTAATGAATTTAGCATTTAAGTACCAAATTTTAAATTACGATCTGATTTATCCGAGTACTTATTATAAAATGTTACTCTCTGTTCAGAGGATTGGTCTCCTCAAGCATAGCTGCATTTCTTACTGTTCATTTTGTAGACAAGTCAAACAAATAGAAAAATAAAATAACAAATGCATGTTTCTTGTGAAAGTTTAAGTGAATTGCCCAGCATACGTATAGCAGGGTCAGGACAGCATTCAGCTCCCAGCGAGCTTGCAACTGTTTTATTCATAAAATAATTCTCCCTTCTTGCAATCTCTTGCATCATTCACAATAGTATTTCCCTTATCAAGTCCTTAAAAAAAAAAAAAAAAAGAGAGAGACTCTGTAGGTTTACTTCCTTTACCTCTCGATTTACACCCCTTACACTGAATGAGACATCCTATAGAAAAGGATACATGGTCACGTAAAGACAATTGCAATGTTTGTTCTGAAGACCTCACATTGCTCAACTTTAAACACAACTCTACAAATATTCAGAAAGCCACTTGTACAGAAGTATTTCTAAAAAAGTGAACAGAAAAGAATTCAGTTACATGTGATCCTCTTATTTTCTGCAGAGTTGGGCTCCTTGGGTCCAATACACAGAACTTTGCTACCTGAGGTGGAAAAATGGCTGATGACAGTAGGTTACGATTTACAAGGGTGAGTGCAAAAAGAGGATGTTATGCATCATTGACACAGAATGACAATACTCAGGAGTTTGGGGTTCCCCTGCAATGAAGGGGAACAACCCCTCAGGCTTGACCTCTCCTGTGTGAAGGCCTCCAGCTTGTCCCTGACCACACTCTGCCTAAGACCAGTTCTAGATTTCAGTGCAGAACTCATCTCCACTCCAGCTTCTATTCCCAGCATCACGCTCTTCTCCCCAATAGCATTTGTAATCCCTTGACTCTTAGTAGCCTCCATCATTCAGTAATCTACACTCCTCCAGGAGAGCTTTCTGTGACCTGAACTACTACCATCAGTGCCTCCTAGGCCTCTTCCCTGAACCATCAGATCCAGTGTGTTTGCCTAATTATCTGGGCAACACTCTCTCCCACAAACACACTTGGAAGTTTTAACTCAATGTCCCTTGGCTTCACAACACATTTCCTCAATCCTCTTGCTCTGCTATTCCTGGTAGTTCCCAGCTATTTTTTTTCCCCAGCCTGAGACCCCTTGTTACCTTCTTGCCCAATTCTTCATTTTCCTTCTTCCTCAGCACACAGCCAGACTCCGTATCCAGCAAGTTCTCTTGCTCCCCAGACTGTAAGTTATCAGTCTAACCTCCACTTTGTGTTCCTCACCTCTCTGCAAACGTCCTAGTCTCTCTTGCTTCTGGGTTGGTATTGCACGGCCTCCTCCTCAACACGATCTAGATGCCAGCATGGAGTACATCAATAGATCTCTTGCTCTTAGCTCTAACATCAATCCCTCATAACTCAAGACAGGTATAACGAGCCCATAAAGGAAAGACTGAATACACTCTTTGTAGTAGGCTTTGGCCAAAGCAGTCAGCCAGCACATATGGAGAGGGTGCACGCAGTCAACGAGCCCCAGAAGCTACGAGTAACTCGTGTGCACACAATGAGACCTTCTGCCTAAAGCAACTTAACGAAAAAGCATGAAAAAACCCACAATAACAGGGTCTTGGAATGGAAAGAGCTGGGCAGCCATAAATATATGGGGGGATAAAAATTTGCTTCTTATATTCACATCAAAAATGTGTGTATGAATTTACTACTTCCATGAACTTCCTGCTCCTCTAGAACTTCCACATTTCTTTCCAAAATCATGTAGGAATTTTGCCCAGGAAGCAAACCCATGTCTGATTTCTACATTGCCCATACTGGAATGCAAGTACCCCATTTACACACTTCTTCAGAAGTTTGTATATGATCTGTACCTGATAAGATATTAGTTCCTATCTATGCTTCCAGTGCTCATATCTGACAGAGGTCTATAGCATTGCTGTGGAAAAATACGACAGCAAAAGAATTAATATAACTTCATTTGGGAAAACTCTAGTTCCATAGAAATTTATGATTTTAAATCAAAGTGTTTCTACTGACACAGGTAGGTCAACACTACCACACAGAATTAAATTTCACAACTATCATCTTCCTCTCAATAAGGAAAAAAAAAAATCTACAACAGTATCTCAGTTTATCTTAGCAATTTGGGCTTACAACACTAAGATTAATTCCCACCTCTGGTTTCTCAGGCAAGGGCTCATTCTGCAGAACTTTCAGTGCTTTAGCAGCTGCATCATGCTTAGCAGCTTGTCTTGTTCTTCCTTTCCCGTGAAACTGCTGCCCTCCAATTGAAAGCTCAACTTGATAAAGTAAGGGCCCGACAGGAAATGGGTAAAAGTACCTGCAGAGAGAGAGATTTAAATAAGCAAATAGTTTGGCCTACAAAGTAAACAGAAACATAAGTTATACGTGGATGAATCTCTCGGATATCAGTAACCACGACTCAGCACTGAAGCACTAGTATTAAAAAGCCAAATTTTGATTTAAAGTCTAAAAGATTTTAGGGAGACACCTCTGAAACAGAGTATCAACATTTCTTGTTTTACAGTACAAACACATTTCTAACCAACTAGAACAGAAAAAGACAATGGCACTACGCCTTTATAGACTTGGCAGGCCAGTAAGTTTTGAATTCTCAATTCCTATGCCCATATAAAATTCTTTAAACTGAAGCTTTAATTTAAATAGTTTTGGAAAAAGCATCAAACCATTTTCTTCACTTTTGCTTTTACACAGAAAGGAAATGCAAGAAATATTTAGCTAACATTCAGCTATTCACTTCATGAAGCTGACTATATCCAAATGCCCTCAAAAACACTTCATCATTTGGTTCAGTTCCCTTTTTCCTCCCCTTCCCCCCAAAGAAAAAAAAAACCCTTAAATAAGACAAATTACAGATATCAATGGGGTGTACTTATCAAAACCTTTTGCCTCATAAGCTGGCTATGTTTCAAGCTGAATATCCCTTTAAGGGATATTGTATTTGTAGCTAGTTTTCAGAAGATAGCATCAAAGCACTCGGATGATGAGAGCGGAAGTTCAAAGATATGCGACTACAAAACCAAAAAATTAAACAATACATACCGTGGAGGATAAGTACCACCTCTCATAGTATAGTTGTAAGTGGATCTCATCCCCGTATAAGGATCGATAGGTTTGTACATAGGTTTCTTTCCCAGCTTCATGCAAAGTGCATTTAACTCCACTGTGGGGGTTACACTGTCTAAATAAAAAGGAATATAAAAAGAGTTGTCCAACTGTCACAAGGAACTGAAACAATCTAAACTCTTATGCTGTCTCAAAGCAGGGAAAAATGAGCTCAAGTTTTGCCATATGTAGTATCTTCAATGAATTCTGAATAGAAGTACTAATGAACACAAAGAAAATAAGTCTACATGATGCATATTAAATTAGCAGCCTGGTATAGTTGTGACAAATCCTGCTACAAAGAAGTGAATTTGCTGGGTTTTTTTTTTATTTGTTTTTTTATTTTGCTTTAAGCTACCAATTTTTACAGCGTATCTAACGGTGTGGTCTGCAGAACAGAAATTTCTCTTCCCAAAAAAATCCTTTTAAATTAACAGACATGCTATGTATCTTCTGTTTCTGTTGTTTACTGAGAATGATCAAACATTTCTCTTTGTAGTCAATGACCTAAGAAGGGTTTTTATGACCCTTCACTTTCAAATTGCAACTTGCCTTTTCAAAAGGAAGGTATATTGCTACTGAGGGCTATAAACATTTCTCTCAGTGTAGATATCGTGCGGATGAAGAATTGACTCACTGACTATTCTCATCTGAGAAAGAACAGTCACATAAATGGTCATTTTTTCTATCACAGGCCTCACTGGCTCAAAAATCAGCATGTACTCTAGTACAACAGCGTTTTCTTACAAGGCAATTGCCAAAAGAAAATGAAATTATGGAACAGATTCACAGACAAGAGTAATTGCTAGCTTTAATATTTTCACTGTTGACTGTACAAAGTGTTTCTAAAGAAAGAATTTAGGTGACATCAGAATACAACTGGCACATAAGATAAGTTTTAACCTTCGCTGACCATACTAACGCTATCCTAATAGCTTTGCATTCAAGTGACTAAAAGTAAATGCAAAACAATCACACGTGCAGCTGAGATGTGAAGCTAGTTCATACTTAATGTTACATTTTAAATATATCTTAAAAGCAATCTTAGTAAAGTAAGAAGCTCCCTAAACATAGTTAACTACACCTTAAATGCTTTTAAATGATTTTATACAAATCAATGTCTATTGCTCTTTAAAGAAGTATAAATGACGCAAGTTTCAAAGTTCTGATCCAATCCCTCAACACATTTTTAACAGTTTTGGTTTTTGGGTTTTGTTGGGTTTTTTTAACTTACATTTCCAAAGAAATCTTTATTGTCAAGCTTTGGTAATTCTGATAGGATAATTCAAAACGCATTCATCTGCCCACACAAAAGATTATTCTTTGCTGTGACCGAATTCCTCATGGGTTTTTTTTGTTTGGATTTTTTTTTTTACTTAGTTTTCTTTTTTTTTTTTTTTTTTTTTTTTTTTTTAAGAGTAGGATAAACATCTTTTCCAGGATTCCACCAAGTGTTACAATACAAAACAGTAAGTTAAGCAGTGGGTTCTTCAAGCCTGAATGACTTGAAGACCCCCTATACTTTAACTTGTTAATATGATGATTTTTCTTACATTACCTACAATGACCAAAGATTAAATCAAGATGATGTTCTCACAAAACCTGACAACTGCCATTGTTAAATATGCAGAATCACTGTTTTTATTCATCCTTATGCAACTTCAAAACACGTACCAAAACCAGAAAGGTGTATTTTATTATTTATTTATTTTAAAATCAGTTTGTTGTGTCATATACCTGGATTCTTGCCTTCACTACGAGATGGACGAGCTGTAGGCTTAGGGAATTTTGTCCCTTCCAAAGCTTTGGCAGCTGCCGCATGTTGCGCTTTTTTAATACTAGTTCCTTCAGCTTCCCAGTGCTGGTCCCCAAGAGTCAGTTGCACTGTAAACACCTCAAAAATAGAAAACATTAATTTTATTACGAGCTGCTTCAGAATTCACATAATTTATTAGACCCTCTTATGCAAAACAATGAGTCCTTTAGTGATGCAAAAGTTGAGAAAACAGTAATCAAAGCCTTCTTCAACTACCATGTCATCTCCAGATTTTAAACACTTTGGACATCGATAGGATTTCCCTGATTACTGAACTAAGAATGTCACAGTAATTGTAGCTAGCAAGTGAGATCTTATAGGCTAAAAACCGAAAGATACAACGTGTATAGAGGTGACAGCTACCCGGATAGCTGGGTATGCCAACATTACTCGGAACAGCGGCCTTGAAATTCAGACTTTTTTATTCCACATAACTTAATTCTTGCTTTAATACTGTGGGTTTGGTTTTTTTTAAATGATAATTTTCAGCAGTTTGAAGAAAGATAAGTTCACGTTGCACCATAAAAGCTTCTACATGCCCACAGGTGAGCACAAGTCTATTTGATTATAGAGCAAAGCTCTGTGGCACTTCTTTTTAAGTATGTGGGATAAGGAAGGATATATATTGCCCTAAATTTTCACAAATTAATGAGACAACAGCAAGCCAAGGTCTCCCTGGTAATTAAATGAAGTTTAATTTCAATCAGAATGAAAACACAAGTGAACAGATGCTCTGAATGTTATTCCAATACTTTTTGTAAATGCAAACCTTGCCTCCTCTGCACACTGAAGCTGACACTATGCATATTTTGGACAAAAGATTTTAGTTCTTAATATTATTCAATTAAAGGCAATTCCTCTAACATACAACAAACACTGTTCTGGGAAACACCGTTTAAGAGACGATGTCAGATTAAATAGACACATCCCAGGCTGATTTTCCCTGTATGCCTTGACCTCAGTTCTCATACAATAGAGATCTTCAACAAGGATTGAAAAGCTTAATAATGCTAAAACTCCCTTCTTCAGTGTTCTTTGAAGTAACACAAACTGCTTGTATATTTGCTGTAGTCCTGAAAAACTCTCTCTGCACAGGAACAGAACACCAAAGGAATTGTATATTTCTGAGATTTTGACACATTGTAAAAGATATGCCGTGATATGGGATGCACACCACATGCTGGTCTACCCGAGGCATTCCTATACTCCCACTGTGAAGAACTAAAAGTTCTTTTGCTAAAGTAACTGTTCCAGAATAGATGGATGTTCAGTGCTGTTCAATCAAACTGTACTTCAGGCATTAAAGAACATATACCAAGATCCTTGTTTTCCAAATATCGGGCAATTAAGATAGGAGGGTTCATTTTATTTACAACTAAAACAGAGCAAGAGCAAAGCAACATTCAGTTACGATGAGCACAAGAGAGAACAACTCTTAATTTTAAGTCATAAAACTTATTCCGGGCATATCAACAAATATAGATTTGTACCTTGCCAACTACATAGACACAAAAGCACTACAACTCCTTATGTAGCATTTTTCCTAAAGAAACATAATTGCCATAAATCTCCCTGCATTTCACGGGATAATTTGGACTAAGAAACTATTTTAATCTTTTAAAGTTGGTGGGATTAATCTCAAAATATTAAAATGCATACAGGAGGAACACAGAAAACTTGCAGAACAGGAAAGATGTAGAACAAAAGCTTAACATCGTACTAGAAAGTGATTGTATAAAGATCATCCATATTTAATACAAAAATTTTTTAGCAAAGAGTGCAAGGGACAAACCTTGCTTTATTAAATGAAAGTCAAAGCCAAGCATCTCATAACGGAGCTATCATAAATAACTCTTCAAAAAAGCTAAGTAGTTTTAGGTAACAGGTAAGTTCAACCTTTATGTACTTTGGAAAACCAACTTTTCAGTACACATGTAACAGCTTCACACTTCCCTACCATCAGTACTTTGGTGAGCTTCCCATTCCTCTCTATTATTCTTTATTATCTTGCACCAAAAGCATATACTTTGCCTTTCCATTTCTGAAAGTGAAAGAGCACGAACAGCAGCGATAAGAAACTTATATGAATATTTACCTTGGAATGAGCTGGACCTTGCTCACTCAAAAGCTTATACTCAGGCTGAATCTTGTTGAAACGGGCTAACTCATTCACAAGACACATTGGGGTTTTCTCTTTGGGGTTTGCCATGTTTGAAGGAGCTGAAAGATTACATAAAATCAGATAAATGAACAGGTAGCTATGAACTCTACTACAATTTTTAATAAAAAAAAAAATCTCATTAGCTTAGCATTTAGTTGTCTGCAATACACCACTTCTCAGAAAAGATTTGCTGGAATAGACAGCTCTGCTCATTAGCCAAATTGGCAACAAGCTACTGAACTTTGGGATTTCCAAGCAACGCGCATGCCTAAAAGACAGCATCATTAAATTTAATGTTTTAATGCAAGCCAGAAGTATGAAGTTAGGAGACTCCTGCATTTAGCTTGCATCTTACGTAGTACATTTCAAGGAGCAAATCTTCTAAGTATTCATCACGGTCACTTGCTTTGAATAATTTCAAAAAGTCAGTTAATTTCTTTTTCCTTCTCCTATTTTTCCCTATTATCTATTTTTTATTTATTACCTTTCATTTGCTCCACTATATTTTATTAGCACAATATAGTTATCATTAAACTGGTCATAAAAGAACTAAAGATAATAGAACTAAACAAACTACTTCAAACAACACATTTTTTATATTTAAAACAAGCTACTTGTAGAAAAGATGGATAGCCATGTTTTAAAAATTTAATGCTATACAAGTTTAAATAGTCTTTACTATTACAAACATTTCAATTAATTATTAGAACTTCATGGAAAAGTACACTTCTATCTGTCTCAAACAGATTTCATTCAATAGGGAGAAAGCATTACAAGCTACTGTAGTTGGATAAATATTACTTTTAAAGTTATTAGTAGGTGCAAGACATCAGGAATGTATCATGCCAAACTATAAACACTAAGAATACATACACTTATTAACAGACACTCAATCTTACCTGCAGCTGCATTGGTGGATGTAACTGATGCAGAGGGTAAAGCAGAGTTTTGGATAGGTCTACCTGCATTTTCAGAGGGCAAAGAACTAGTAGTAGAAGGAATACTCAAAGGCTGTGAAAGAGATGGGTTTTTATTCAATATTTGGCTCCCTGCAAGGGCAGCAGAAGGATTCTGAATTTGAACTTGAGACATGTTCACTTCCAACCAGAGCAAATTACTGTAGGTAAACAGCTTTGAATGCAGGCAAACTCAGTGTGATGAAGCCAAATTGCTGACCTAAAATGTAAAGATGAAAAAAAGATTATACTAAATATTTAGCATTCTCTAACTAACAATCTATTGAAATTATTTCTCCATTAGCAAAAAGGGGAAAAGGGGAAAAAGCGTTCAATCACGCATCCATTGTTTCTATTTCGTATGCAGTAAGTCACGCATCCAGTTTTAACAGCATATTTCAATCTATATGCCCTATCATTTAAGTTTCACATTTCTTTCATTTATAAAAGAGAAGTAGTACAGAAGTTTTATTTATGCTTGTGCATTTAAGATAACTATCCATCTGTTTTCCCCATCACTGAATCCATTTACAAAGCAAATCCAGTTCCTTAAACTGATAGCCACTGCTTATATACTAAACAAAGAGCAACTTTCACAAACGGATTACATTTCATGCATTCTACCATTTGAAGCTAAAGTTTTTAACTTGGAAGGGCAAGCAATAAATGCAGTCTTCACAAAACAACTATTTAGAGCATGCACCCTTTATTATAATCATATACTTTTTTCCCCCAGGACCACCAAGAAGAATGCCTAGCCACTTATAAGGGGAACACAACTGGTGTCCAGCAGAAAATGCCGAAGTAGCTATGACTGGGAAAAGCAAAGGTGTAAGAGTTCATAAACTTTATAAGCTACATGCGTTTTGAAGGTTAGTTCTATTTAAGTCAGAACATGTCTCAGTCACAGTTCGAGCATCAATTTAGAGTTATTTGGGCTTGTAACACTGTAAAGAAGCTTTGAAAGTGCTCATAGGCATCCATGTTCATTTAAGAAGAAACACCTCCAAGCGATGAACTTGCACCAGTCAATGTGAAGTATTGTGATAGGTCTTTCCTCCACCGACAAATCAGTATTAGATTTCTCTTACACATGGATGCAACATTATCTTCATGCTCAGACAGTTAAACCTAAATATACACTAACAGGTTGCCAGTTTGAAGGCTATCATTGCTGCCAGAGCTCAGCTGCCCATATCCGCTTACGATCCACATATCAATTTATTTATTAAAAATAAATTTTACAGCCAAGTAAATATATTTTTACACACAAAGGCACACACACGCACACATACATTGGTCACCTACAGATTTTATTAGGGCAACAAAGGTTTATTCTTTCGTAATTTATAGATGAAAAGGAGAAGAGAAATCACTGCTCCAGATACCACCAGGGAGCTATTAGTAGCAACGCAACTCCACTAGTGCTCTGTAAGCTTCAAATTCTGAACCTGTGAATGGACTTGAAATGTAAGAGGAGCAGCAATGAGTCAGAGTGAAGTTTTTAGCTAGTTACTGACAAAACAAACCTAAGAGGAGAACCTAGATTAATACATTCATGGATACAAAGATTTATTTATTTATCAAATAAGAGGAAAGAAGTAACTGGGAAGCAACAGATACACCAAAAAAATCTACCATCTGGAATATTTTTACTTTGAGAAAACATCATAAACTTGCCAGGCTTACCATACTACCAGTTGTGTAACTTTGTTTTTTACTGGAGAGTGAAATTAGTTCAGATCTCATTAGTTCAGAAGACCTATATGTAGATTATACTCAAAACAAATCCTATATTTGACTACTAAATTTGCAGAAGTTACACATTGGATGCGTTATAACTGTGAAAAGGGTATTAGGGCGTCTGTCTAAAGGAGCTCCAAGAAGTCGAAAGACAAAGATGAAAAGTATGTAGAATAAGACTCCAGGGTAATAATTTTATAATTGCTAAGTTTCATTCCCAGGAGCATCACTAAAAACACTGAAAATTTTCAAACATAATACAACAATAATAATTGCCTGGAAAAGACTATAAGGTCTTGCAGTGCAATAAAAAAAGCTAATTCTCCTTTCCTGCTGAAGTGCAATGCCCTTCAACGTAATTGAAGTTAAACAGTTTCTAATCCACGCATTTGAGCAGACGACACCAAATTTTTTTTATTTTGAAGTCAATAACATCAGGATCTTTCAGGACATGCTGGAAAGGAAGTCTGAAATTCTTCTCAGAAAACTCTGCCTACAAGCACTTTGCTTTTAAAGCAAGGCACTATCCTTCATTTGCCATCACCTGGTTTTAGGGAACATGGAATTTCAGCTCCAAAGTACATACATTAAAGTGGTTTTCTAGTCAACTATCACACAAATGCAGAGAAGAACAGCATACCGATCCCTAGTAATTTTTTTTTCCCCCAAGAAGGGAATTCCCTGACAAGGATATTATTAGCTCACTTTCTATATTTACAGCCGAGTACTACAGAACCTCACAGCGGTACAGCTCAGACTGCTCTCTACCCAGATCTCTCTCCATCAAGAGTTATAACCATCAGCGTTCAGCTTGAAAAAGCTTTTCTTCAAACACCTCTGGTTAGAATAATATTCAGGACAGACAATTCAGCCATTATTCACAAAAATCTGTGGAGACTTGAAGTCACAGCCTAGTGCTTGAAACAATAAGGTTTTGGAAACTGATCCAATTTCGGATAGACTTCAGCTGTGCGCATTCCACGACCAGACAAAAAAAATGCTGCAGACACGTCCATAGCTCATAACCTGCTTATTCTCAGCATAGAGACCAATCGCCCAGCTTCTTCGGCAGTCTGGCTGCTCAGTCACCTCTAAACGGACCAAGTAAGGACCTAGGAAAGTGTGTGAAGCACACCTCGCTGGAATTCACCACACGCCCTGCCCCAAGCTTCCAACAAGCCGGAAGAGTTCAGCCTTTATGTACCTTCTGGGAATCCGAAAGACTTCCAACCTCACAACAAACCAAGTATTGGGAGTTTAAGCACAGCTCACTTTACGCATCTGTAAGATGGTAACAATCCCACCCACCCTTCTGTTTGCAAAATGCTTTGCAATTACAAGTGTAGCCATGATTTGATGACCAAAATTACCATACAAATACCTGGCCTCTGGAGCCATTAATTTAGCAAGAAAGAAGAGATGTACTCAACAGGATCCTGTGAGTGCTCCTTTCCCTGACTGTTTCTAAAGGTGGAGGAAGGAAAAGCTGCAACGCCTAACCAAAAAGAAATTTTAAGGAATCAATAAGCTATACCTTTACTTGAAATAGAAACCTAAAACCTGTAGAACACACTGCTGCTCAAGGTTTATCGCCAAGACATTCAAGTAGCCGAGTAACTGGGCATGCCAGTCTTTCGCCACAGCTGAAGAGAAATTTATTATCAGGGAGAGAACTGAATTGCAAGGAAAATAAAACATTTCCAATGAATGTATCATTTTTAACCTAAGTGGATAGAATGCTTGTTTCTACATAAATTGCTACATAAATCGCTACATCATCATCACGTTTCTCTCTCCTTAACCAATACACCAATCTCACGTTTTTATATTCAGGTCAAAATTTGAATCTACATCCTGTAAGTTATCACCAATTCAGAACTATTTCAGAGTTCACTAGATTGAATTCAGGCAGAATCAAAGCAAAGTAAACATTAAAAACATCTTGTGAATTGCTGAAATGCCACTTTACAAATTTCTGACAATTTTAGATGCTAGGTAGTAACTTACAAGATTATACCTTACAAGTTTATATATACAAATATCTATTATGTTTTCTATTTGAAAGCATTCAGCTCCTACTTTGACAAGCAACTTCAAAGAACAGTCTGACAAAACAGACTGGAATTTTGTTTGTATTTTTTCAGCTACCTGTGAAGTTTATGATACTGTAGTTGATTTGTGTGAAGTATTTCACTAGGGTATAAGAACTCACTGTCCATCACTGCACATTTAATTATAGGTTATTTGGGGATTATAAAAGGGTTTGCAGTACTTTTACAAAGTAATATGCCCTCTACCCTGTAACAGGCTTACAAAATCCTAACTGTCCAAGAAAAAGCACCATAACCTAGAAAGTTGAAGCTAACAACTTATAAAGGCTGTTTCTGTGGATAGAGAAACAAAGAGATGCCAGTATTTCAGGTGATTTTTCCACGTAATCAGGGGTTAGCTGCTTCAAACTTTTCAAGACAAATGCTAGTACAAATAACTGACCCCTATACAATACTCGAGGCATCGCTAGAACTTAAAACCACTCACAAACATCGAAAGATAGCTGAATTAACAAATGTTTTACTCGTACCATCTTAGCCAGCAGCTAATCGCATAACTTGCTCCTTTCCCACCCTTCCACACTTACTATTCGCTAACTCAGACATTAATATTTTAAATTTTATTGAGACAGTGTTGCACTAGAATATTATCCTCATGATGTTAATGGCTGCCATCAAACAATTCAATGACCTATGGACAATAAAAAACTTAGAGAGATGGATTTTCAGATGACAGAGCACTGTTCCCCACTCCAGTTTTCAGAATATTTATTTTCTTTTGGTGCATCAATGCCTGGAATATTCCCAGAAATTTTGAATACATTAAAAATGCAAAGTTCAGAGGTAACCAAAAGGCAAGCAAATAAATGCACAAAGATGTGAACACAGTCTCAGTCCACTCAGCCAAAAATAAATTAAAATCTTCCTATATAAAAGAAAGAAGGTAGCATTTTCAGATAAAAGCTCTCTTGGGGCTTTTTTGTGTCATAATTCTCAAAGGTGTTGCAGATAGATGCCAGAGGATCAAACAAAAAACAGAGACTTCCTGTGGATAATCATGTTTTACCACAACTTGTGGTTTCTTTAATATGATGCAAATAAAAGGTAAGAAACTTTAATGTTTTAAGTAAGTTTCCTGTACCTTTAGGAGATCCAGAGAGTGAAGATTTGGATTTAGTTCTGAATAGGATATTTATGATGGAGAATGCCTAAAAGGAAAAACAGAGAGTTAGCATTTTGCTTCCTGAAGCTACAAAAAGATCTTCTGTAGTAAATGTCTCACCACTACACTGAGTTTGCCTCATCCGTTTGGATGACAAGAATTTGTATGACCATTAAATTCTCACTGACAGACTGCTCAAAGGAGCTATGTTTTTCCAAGCAGAAATTCTGACCTGATCCAAGAATCTTCCTTCCTTGCTCTTTCCCCAAACCCAAGTGATTTTTCATACACAAACAGTGGAATCTCACAATAGTGCTCTTTGCAGGACTACGAGTCACTTGCAAGGTCTCTTTCTGTAGTAAGGCTTCCAGTTCTGTAGAAGTTAACCTTCTTCCTAACAGCCCTAGAGATCAGCTACTGAAATTAGACCCAGACCTTAATTCACAAAGCCAAACCACGAGCAAGCCACTAACCTGAGAAACTCTGGCAGCTATTAACTGCAAAAATCTGATGTAAATTCTACCTTTTAGCTACATTTCCAGTCTAATGATTTCACTCACAAATAGGCATATAAAAAAAAAATCAACCTAGCTAAAACCATTTTAGAATAAAACTGTTTCAGTACTGAATATGAAACCTGTCACTGCATGGACTGCTCTAAATGGAAACCAAAACGTATTTTATTCTGCTTACAAATATAGCACAAAGTGTTTAATCCTTCTTTTCCATGACTAAAGCCAACTGCGCGCAGATGCTAGCAACATTACTACCAGCAACAAAATGGGTAAGATCTCAATCTTGATTAAGGTTAGAAGAGGACGTAGATAAACAAGCTCCTGAATTTACTTCAGAGAGCCATTTCAAAATCCTACAACGAATCTTAGAGCTGTAACCAGTTATCTTGGAGGAGTCCTGCAGAACAGATAAGGATACAGAGCCTGAAAAAGGCAGACATCGTGCCTGTTTTTTTAACTGGAGAGCGAAGAAGGGAGATGAGAGGATTACAGACCTATCACTTCAACCCTTCTTCTACAAGTTTTTCTGGAGGCTTAATTAAGCACCTGGAAAACAAGGAAATGGGTAATACTCCCAGGCGGGATCAAAACCAAGTTGTACAAAGACAACTGAATTTTCTCCAGCCATCTCCGGTAGTCTAACCAGGCTCAGCCTGTTTGATTTGCACCTTAATCCCAGCAGGTGCAAGGTTCTGAGCAGGCACTGTCTCCTGATCAAACACAGGGCAGAAAAACCGCCAGTGGACACCAGCAGAGTGGGAGAAGAGTTACAACCAACAGAACATCATTACCTAACACAAGCCAATGCTGACAGGCTCTTTTAGAAAAAGCAATCATCGCACTGAGATGCGGAAATGGAAAAATAGGCTGAGAGATATCTGCAGCAGTGCTTCTACTCTGTACTCAGGGTTACTGAGCCCTCAGCTGGAGCAGTGCATCCACACGTGGGTACCATGCTTCAAGACAGATGTGGACCCAGATAGCACAAACAAAGTAGGAAAAGCACAAAACACTCAGCTTTAGAAAAATATAACCTATTAAAAAAAACACTACAGGATTTGGGCTTCTATGTGCTGAAGAGGAGAGGGCTCACTGGGGCCTAACAACCAGCAGCCTTCAAGTACACAAAAAGGTTTTTGGAGTGGAAAAGAATAATCTGTTCTTCATGCTTAAAGTGCCAGAACTAGAGGCAAGAGGCTTAAAAGCGCATCAAGAAAACGCTTTCTTGTAGTAATGGTTGCAATGAACTATACCGCTTTGGGTGACAGAGGCGACTTCACTGTTGGCAAACTTTACGTAACTGATAAACATCCATTTAGAGTGAGGCTGGCATACCTGGCACCGCAGTGGAATGGACTACTTCCCTCCCTGGAGTCCCTCCCAGCCCCGATTCCATGACTGAGAACACACTTTCGTATACCCGACTGTAACAGCACATTTCCTCCTCTCATCAGAGGAAGACACTGCCTTGTTGTTAAACAACAGGTTTGGCAAAAAGGGGGATCTCACATGGGTCTTACCGCAGACTTGCTCTGAACTCTGATAAACCACTTGAAAATACAAGCGAGACTAAATCCTCAAAGAAATAGGTTTTATTCATTGTCAGGACCAGAATATGGAAAGGTGTCCCATTCCTCAGGATGCACACATTCGGAAGGCTGGAAGCTATGACATTCTCATCTTGCTACTTGTTATGAACTTGCACGTGTACCCCATTAAAACTTTCTTTGCATCCACTCGTGACCCACCAGCACCAGGCAGGGAGGGCTTTTTATGGAACGAGAACAGGGTAGAACGAGAAACAGAACAGATACCAGATAAAACCATCAAGGTTCAAATTAGGAGGACTTCTTGACATCACCAACGAAAAATCATGACAAACAACATCCAAGAAAAAGTTTTAGCTATAGGAAACAAGGTTTTGCATTAACTTCTTTCTGAAAAGTGGATGCTTCATAACATAGCGCATCTGAACAGTTACTGGCCCTTCAGTCACATAGCAAGGAAGATTAATTGCTCCTTATCAACAACAAACTCTGTTCTCAAAGCAGGGAAGTCCATTTATCCCTGTTTCACAGATGGGCAACTAGAACACAAAACCCAAGTCCTGTCCCCGCAGAAGGATGTAGGTATGCGGGGTGGGGGCTAGGCAGAACTGAAACAACTAAATGAACTGCGAAATGCACAACATTTACTCACCAACCCCTCTGCCACCTGTATTTTTACGTGCCTGTAGCTCTATTGCCACTCAGTGTCAACCAACCCTCATTTGGGTAAAAGCGCGGCATTGCAGTAGCACTTCTCTGCCCCGCAGGAACAATCTGCTGAGCTGGTCTGACGGGGAGGCCAATCCCCCACAGCTCAAATTAGAATTTATGGTCACATCAAAGGCAGACCCACTGTTCAACAACATTTTTCACCTGTTGTTTGCAGACTGGGGAATATTACAGTGCATTCGTTACCCAGATAAATTTCGGTTAGAAAGATTCCCCCTCTCCTCCCTTTTTTTAAAGGAGTTTTAAATAACTCCAATGTGGTGGCTGAGTCTCTTTTGTCCCACACTCGACCATTCTGGAGCACGAAGAACGGATTTCCACAAATTCTAGGAGGTTTGTTGAGATGCTTTGTCTCCCAATATACCTTTGAAAAACCCACATCAGTGGTAGCTTTGTAATATATAGCGTAAAATTCTAAAGCGTTTGACTGCTGCAACAGTGTTTAAGAACAAAACCTATCTATTTACAATTGGAAAAGGGCAAATAAATATTCACTATCAATCAAGATTAAAAAAAGACTACAAGTTTTACAGACTTATGGCTATTTACACAAAATGTAAAACACTAGCTGAACAATGTTTTCTTCTTAGATAAATCTTTTTCTGTAATATGTGGGCAAGACAAGGTACATCTCAAAGGCGACATTCACTGTAGAAAAAGATGGTGCTCTTTTTGAGTACTGGTAAGATGAATTTTCAAGGGCGGAAACACTAAATATTAAACAAATTAGTTCGGGAGCTAAGACATGGATTATTAATAAGAGAACAGGTGATGAAAAGCTAAAATTTGAAAGTAAAATCTGAAGGAAAAGAGGGAACTAGCAGATGTACACATAAACCAGAGAGTTCCACACATAATGCAAAATAATAAACCAGAAAGTGATAAGTCAATCATGAATAAAGATAAACGCTTAAATGCTTACTTCTGGCTGAATTAGTTAGTACTGTGACAAAATATTTAATGATTTTTTTTTTTCCCCTGCAGTAGAACAGGTCAAAAAAGCCCAATGATACCCATTACAGTTAACACGGTAACCAGTGCACAGATCCCCTCTATTGTTCCAGCTGCATCTTCAAGAACTGTAATAAAATAATCAACCCCTCGGCAAGGATCCGAGACAAAGCAATTAAAAAAAATTTTTTGGAAAGTTCCTATGTCTTCAGCATAAAGTTGCTGTTCTTCAGTAAGATCCGAAAGGCACAGAGCAGTTTTCAATTTTGCCCCGACTTTGCACAGTTACATCACCCCAAATTTATTTCAACCTATGAACACTTTAATTTTGCAATAAAATAATCAACCCCTCGGCAAGGATCCGAGACAAAGCAATTAAAAAAAATTTTTTGGAAAGTTCCTATGTCTTCAGCATAAAGTTGCTGTTCTTCAGTAAGATCCGAAAGGCACAGAGCAGTTTTCAATTTTGCCCCGACTTTGCACAGTTACATCACCCCAAATTTATTTCAACCTATGAACACTTTAAGTTTGGCACAAAATACCTAATACTTTGACTGACTGGTACTGATAGTGAAAAAATGATTAATGATAAATGTTATGAAAAATTTCAAACTAAGAAAGAGTGGCTGCTTAAAATAATAATAAAAAAAGAACTGTATCTTGCATACATCCTTTAAGGAGCATTTTGAAATGAGATTCTGATCCAACATCAGAAAATAGAAAATACGGTAAAAAATTTTCATCAAGATGTGACAGACACCCAGTGAATATCTCTGTAAAAGTTTGAACATACGAATTTGTACGAGATGATCAGTAGACAAATCAGAGCTCGCTTTATTACACCATAGCTATAGCTGCGTCATTAAAACTCAAGTTTGATGTTCACTAGTCTTTAAAAAAAATACATTTCTGCCAGTTTGAGCAAGGGAACGATGTAGTACGCTTGCATGTTCTAGTTAGAAGGAATAAGATTTTATAAATACGCTATTCCAAAAGCAGACAAAGGACTTCATTCAGGTATTTTATTTCACTGCTATATATACACCTAGCCTTCATTTACATTCCAAATGATGTTCCTCCCAGGTTTGCCTTAAACCTGCCAGAAAAGCAAAGATGAATAAATCAGAAAAATGGCTGTCAACATTACCAGCTATAGTATCACCTAGATGGACAACCCAAACGAATCAAACCCTGAATCACCTCTAGGACAGATAGAAGCAGTGTAGATTTAAAAGGAACTTGTTGCTGTTACATCTCCTGAAAAACTGGTGGTGTGATCAAAAAACAGTGAAAAGAAAAGTGAGCCTGGTGCAGCGATGGCTGCCAAAGCCCGTGGGCAACGAGGAGAAAGTGTGACGATGCCAGCGTTCAGAAAGAAAGCTCATGCTGCTAATACCTGCTGCCTCGGTGTTTGCACTGTAATCTGTACAAGGAGAAGGCTGGGGGCGTCTCCTGCTGTTGTCACCGTATCTACACCTTTTATCAGAACAGTCAGACAAGTCTAGTTCAGTCTCGGGAGTTCTGCTACCAAGATCGTGCGCCCCTGAGACTTTGCAGAAGTCTGTGACTGTTGTCACCCGCTCCGGGCAATCCGGAGAAGGAGGATGGCTGCAGCCACTTTCTCCAAGGGGCTCAGAGAGCCTAAACCAGCTGTGCTGCCACCAACCCCCGCTCCTGGAGGGGCCGGGGGCCACCGCTGTCACCCTCCAAGCCGAAACGAGGATTTTGGGCAGAGAAGGACTGCCACCAGCCCCGGCTCACAGCGCTCCGGGAGCCCAGTTTTTTTTGTCTCCGCGCGCCCGGGCCGCCCCCCCCGCCCGCTGACACTTCCCTCGCTAGGGCCGGCCAAGTCGCCCGCCGC
>NW_008795678.1:617877-647903 GCF_000699145.1 Aptenodytes forsteri | reverse complement strand
GAGGTGGTAGGGAATGTCAGCCAGCGCACCTGCGACAGGGAATTAAAAAAAATATATATTTCAAACTTGAAAACACGTGTGGGTGGGAAGGAAAAGTCATGCTGAACCGGGGAAGGTAAAGTGATACAGGTAAAACCGGTGACTGCATACACGCAAAAACCTTGGAACAGGTGCTGCCCAGGAAAAAATTCCACAGCTGGTGTGTACAGCTGCAGCCAGCTGACACTACTGAACTCTGCGGCTAACTGCGCTTAAATTCAAGATCTGCCTTTCAATGTAAAAGGCACGTAAGCTGAATCTGTTTAGTTCCTATGCAGAGCTTTAATTTGCCCTCTGCAAATCTATCCCTCCATTTCCCAAAGCCGCCCCCCCGCCGGTAATTAACTGCCAGTACCTTAACCGTGGCTCTCGGTGACTTTGCGATTGTTTTTGCTGGACTCCTGAAATTACTACCTGGAGTGAATCCGTGTACATTACCTAAGCCAAAACCAAGATACGAATGCATTTATTCTGCATTAAGAAAGCAAAAATTCCAGCATGCCACCACTGACGTCTATAATTTCTAGCAATTTTAGACGTCACACAAATCGAGCCTTTAAATACCGATGTGTTGCTTCAGATACCGCAGCTCTTGAAAGAAAAGTGAAAACCACGTTAACAGTAGCGTGCAGCCGTCCAGGGAACTTCTGACATAGCGGAAGTTTCCCTTCCTGGGTCACTGTAGCAACAGAAATGCCCTACAAGATTTAAATAAATGCCATCATTAGTTTTTTAAAAGTTAAGTATCATCAAGTATTTTAAAGACAACACTTTTCCTAACCTGTATGATTTCTTAAAGCAATACAACTGCTTTTTATAACAAATCTGCACTAGCAAAGAAGCTAGCAAAAATTACAGTACGATATTAAACAGTCCCCAGTTGTGCCAGAATAGGTCAATCCATTCTGTCAGAAAAAGATACTGTGAGCACTTTTTGTTTTAGAAATATTTTATCTTTCTTAATAGGTAAAAATACAGTTTAAGTTACAAGGTTGCATTTAAACCCTATGGCGTCATCAAATTGCACATCAGTAATTTCTGCCGTTGTTCGGCAAAAAACGTGGCATCCAGCCCACAACATTTACTAACCGAATACACGTAAATGCAAAAGCCTTCACATTCAGTGGGGAGAATCACAACTACAACATTTCGGCAAAACCGAATTAGAAATAAAAAACAATATACCTAAAGCTCCATATCCATTTCTGTATTTAATACTGATATGGATTCCAAAGATACCATAAAGAAAATACATCATACACTTAAAATCAATTGACAATATAGCATTTAAAAGACATTCTCCAGTATGTAAGTATATAGATATATATCCCATATCACATTTAAACATCTATTCATATGTTCTTGTGGTCTGTTGCATAATAATATGTGCTGTTAGATGCTTTAATTATTCCAAGCCAGCCACAGTTATATTTCAGAAGGAAATGAAATTTCAACTGTTGTGTAATCATTACTGCAAGGCTTAATGTTGTCTACAACAGAAACAACATTTGTGCAGGTTTTTTGTAGAAAGTTAGGTGGAGACAGGGAATTACAAAGCTATCTATTTTTCTTTTTCCAGGTTGAGTTGCATTAAAAATTCAGTTTTATGTTCTTTTTCCAGAAAATTGTGAACGTTTGGATAAGTGTAAAATCTGCACAACTGGGACAAAAAGTATCCACAGTCAGATTACAAAGTTGAACATAATTTAAGCAAATACGTAATTCAAAAGTCCGAGGAACACTTGGCACACCACCTCAAATATCCAACATATTTGTCCTTTCATTTGAAGGATATTTACTCCTTTAGAATGTGTATGATTATTAATTATTCAAAAACGTTACAAAAGACTTTTCCACTCTTCTTTATACAGCAGCTTAAACAGGGACCGAGACCTATTTCCAGCCAATAATTTGTAAAATATTTGCAACTTTCATTTTGTTTTATGAAGGAAGCAGTACTGCAATGACAGTATTTTCAGATGTTCATGTAGAAATCTGATTATTTGTTATTAATATATTTTCTTTGTTAAATACCTGCTTCAAAATACCCCTTGTATCAGGCACAAAAACAGGGTGTGAATTTCTCTTCACAGCTTTTGAAAATGAAAACTTTTTACTAGGAAGCTAAATATATGAACTAGCTGTGCTAAACCCCCTTTATTCTGCTTTTCTGACATGTTACTCATTTGTAACAAAGTATCTTTTACTTTCTATTAAGATTTATTACTTTATTATTAAGGTATTTTCTTCTATTCTCATCTTGAATACAATACAGTAAGTTCAGCATAAGCTTTGACCTCACACAAATTAGAAGATTATTATTTTGAGAGAAAATTTTAAAGCCTATAGTCACTTTGCAACTAGCTGTCAACAGAAGTCACTGAGCTTTTCATGTACTAGCTGATACCTACTATTATAGCCCGTATTCCCCAGGAACACCTCAAATTTCCTCTAAATTATATTAAAGGCAATAATGACTTGATTTAAATAAGCAAGGGTAGAAAGCTAAGGGAAAATAAAGCATTTATCCTGCTTTCTGATAGCTAGGTAGATTTATAGATAGATTTAAATTTTCACAGAGAACTCATGCCTGGAGCACATCCTTGTCAGTTAACAACTGCGCAATTTTAAATGCAAATGCCTCAAACAGGAGAAAATGTCTTTGTAATACTGCTGAGGGCTAGAAGAATATGCAAAACAGGTAACAGGTATTAAGAAATACTATTGTTTCTGTGAAGAAAGGATTAAGCTGTTTTAAGACAAAAAATCAAGGTTTGACATGGGGAGCTTTGGGACAAGGAAAGCGCCAAGCCGTTCTGGAGCACGGGGTACAGCTGTATCCAAACTAGCTTTCCATGAACTGCCGTGCGCAGTCTGGCAGAGACAGCTCTGTTTGTCAGGTGAGGCACTCCGCCAAATACAGCTGGATGCCTAGATCTCCACACTGCTACAGCCAAGCTGGTTTTATTATCCAAGTTAGTGCAGGTGCATAGATGCTGCGCTGCAAACTTCTTCCAAAGTTTTGTCAAAATGTTTTCAAAGTGATTCGCCAGCATTTTAGCAGCATTCTCGACAGCTTGAAGCATGCGCTCTCGGGACTGATAAAGGGAAGCTCACTGAATGATAAACCTTTTCTGTACAAGAATGAGTGAACTTCAGGGAAGGGTGAAGAACTGTAAACAAACAGATTGCTGTGGCCAGCTTTGAGCCAGAATCTCACACGATGCCTTACGGTTAACTCGTGCTGGTGGCAGTACAAAGACGTGCTCCGACAGCTTTAACCTGGCCGACCTCTTCTTGGCAATGTTACGGCTCTCAGGAAGGCTGTTCTCATGGAAAGGTCACGGAATGAGTACAAAAGTATATATAACAATCAAAGAAGTGCAGCCTGAGGGAAGGCACGTTCAAGCGAGCTACTGAGAGCCTGAAGAAAAGTTTTTTGAAAGCAGAAGTCGGCTGAAAGAATGTGCTCTGGCCTCATCAGAGAATTTTTAGAATGAAATGTCTGGCTCACTGAGAGGATGACTCTTACCTTAGCACATATTTATATGAAGAAATAGAACTTTGCTTTAGTATGTGCTGCCAACATTGCAGGAACGCTGGTAGCATCGTGGCCTATTCACAACCCACAAAACCAAGAATATGTACTGGTCTTATAGGTGGTGGTGGTTTGTTTTTGTTTTTGTTTTTCCTTAAACCAACGATAAGGTATTTCTTCTGCTACAAAAGCCTCAGAATATTATTTAGAAGCTGACAACCACAAGTCAGGCAGCAGGCTCCAAAAAAAAGGACAGTAGATTAGACTTCCATGGTGTCAAAAGATCCCAAACCAAGTGTCCCTTTGCCCATTTCATACTCAAAAAGGAGCAAGTAATCTTTTCCCCCTCGAATTTGAATAATCTTCTACCATTATCAGTTGCAAGGGAGAATTGGCTACTTATTTTCAGAAGTGTTTCAGAAGATCTCAGGTGGTGGGCAGGAGTTAATTGTCTAACATTGCATTAGATGCTCCCAAGTCCTCAGAAGATCCATTGACACAGGTGTTTCCAGCCTGAGCTTTCTAAAGAAACTGGTGTTTGCCTAACTGTTTAACAAGGAATACACCAAAGGGCGGCCTAGGGAAGTTCAACAATCTTGCAAAAACTGTTACGACATTGCTTGCATCAGTTACCACTACAATTAACAGATAAATACAGTTGGAACATGGTGTTGCCTTCTGAATCTTGAGAATGGGAGGTCTCAGAAGTAGCAATAAGGTCTCCACCTAAATGAAGGTGAGGGCACTGCCAATAACATTTGCCTGTACTCTGAAGCAGAGATGCATCTGCTTGCCTGCACCACACTTGAAAAGTTCATTTCCCTGAAAGGGTAAGTGCTCTATATAAACACTTGCATGCCTTATGAAATCTGCAGAATGTGTCAGGACTAAATAACATGTCACTAACAGTGCCACAGTCATGTCCACAAAGTCTAAGTTACTCAACTCTGAGTGAACTAAAGGACAAGTATGCCACTAGTATTTGTTGATCTGAAGTCACTTAGGCACTTATTCACACGGAATGTCTGTCCAACAACAAAAAGTCACACGTTACAGGAAGTGCAAGAGAGTGAACATCAAGATTCACTGATAGTTTTCCATTCAGAAGAGCCAATTTTTCTTTGGCTATCTCTCAAAAAGGTTCTGGCTTGTTGCTGTAAATCCTGTCCAGTTCCATCTATGCTGGTACTGGTAAGATAAGAAACATCTGTTCACTTACTTACATATCTCAGCAACCCATCCCCTAAAGAAATCTTGCTTAGAACTAAGATGGTCTAATATGAGCCCCTTAATATCGCATAGTGCTGAAGAACCCCATTTCAGCACAAGGTTATCTAGCATACATGCATAATAGGCTGTCTGCCTGAATAGATGCAAAGGTAGCATGTCAAATTACTGTTACATGACCACCAGTACCAATTTAGTTTTCATTCTTTGAGGCTGACAGGAAAAAAAAAGGTCTGCAAATTCTCTGTAGAATTATTCTCCCTATTATCCAAGGAAAAAGACAAAGCTGCAGAGCAGACAGGGTTCCAAGTATCCTTTTTGGCTTGCAGGTTTTGAATGACCACAGCTCAATTACCACTGACATTTGAGGAAGGCACTCAGCTCCTTGCAAATGTCACGCGTCTCCCATGTGGTTTCAGCCTGTCTATTGAAATTCATTCTGCAAGGCGCTTCGGCAAACTTGTAACACGCATCACAGTCTCTCTCATCAGCATTAAGGCAGATGCTTTTCATGATCACCACTGTATTATTTCACTCTTGAGAACTGCTTTCGCTTCATACCTATGAACACAGAGGGTCTGACACTGCATGACAGACCAGATTCAAGAAAACCTGTTGATGCTGACTCATTTAATACATTTTTAGGCACTTAAGTAGTTTATATCCATTGTCTAACAAGCAACTCATTTCTTTATACATTAAGAGATATGGCTGATTCTGCCCTATGTTTCACCCTCAGTAAATTCAGTAACTTTCTTGATACAAGGCCCAGCTTCAACAGGCATTCTAACTACAAAAGACCAGTCCCGATTCAAGTCATCTGCAGAATTTCTGTGGACTAAAAAAATCTGTCACGTATGACATCGCTTAGTATCACTTAAGTCTGAGACTTCACTCTTATTCATGAGTTTTCCAGTCTCTATAATTAGATTTACTTATATCCCTGCAGTACCAGTGCTCTGAAAGCCTATGGTCTAGTAGTTTAGTGCCCAGGCCATCTGAGAACAGAGTCAGGCTCAGGCATTTAACCAGTCACTTTAAACAGCCATAACTACAAGGTAAACCGATGCACTTAGAATTCAAGGCTAGCAAACCTAATCAGTATATTTATGAGGAGACAGGGAGAACGTCCGAGTTAAGTTTAACTCTAAGATCACTGCTTCAGTTTTAATACATTACTAAAAATTCACTTGGAGACCGATACCCGCTCTAAGAGGGCAGATGACTTGCTTTTACTGCACTATACCGACATGTCTTGTTCAAAGAGAAGGGGTGCAGCTGTTGATGAATATCAAGAGTGATAATAGCTTCGGATCTTCTGCCAAAGTTTTAATTTGCTCTGTATGATCCTACAGTATATTTAAACTATTACTTAAGATAAAGAAAAATCCTCACAGTCCCACTATTTTGTATTCTAAATTTAAAACATTGTCTGTTTTTAAACCAACTACGTTCTTCTAAAACAGTAAGCGCACAGTGACAGGCATTTTAAACAAGTACTTCTTATTTATTCACAATTTAAAGTTTAAGGAAAGACAAAAGAAATACAAAGGACAACATCAAAATGAAAAGGAATTTTAGTGACCAGAGTGAGTTTCTACAGCCAGTGCTCTCCATACATTTGAAAATGTTATCCAAACACTGCAGATGCAGATTTCAAATAAATCCCATAACAAACCGCTATGACTATTCCCTTTGAAATTAAACTGGGAAAGGAAGTTAGCCACCTTTTACCTATGAGTACACAAACCACCAAATTCTTTCAGTTTCTGCTTAAAGCCACATTTATCTTTTACAAGATGGATTCTGCAATACATTTTCAAGTAGCATTTTTCATTCTGTCTGAGCTCTGCTATAAAAAAAGTCAGTGGCAACCTTCTGTATAACAAAACAGCTTTTGATCTTGCTTGTGGAATATATGCAATTCAGAGCAGTGTCACACTTGCAGCTTGAAGGTATCCTTGGAGATACTGCAACGCTTCTGCATTCAGACTAGTACTCAGCATTGATGGAACCTTAAAACATACGATAGAGCAGAAGTGTCAATGTGTGTATACATTAAACTACTGCTATATCCTGTTAATCACTGTGTCAACATATGGTACAAAGTCAAACGACATCCTGAGAGCAGCAGTTTTTCACTGTGAAAGCAGTTGCTGGAATTACAATCCCTGATGCTGACAGTTTTACATACTACTTATCTGAATCAAATATGAAAGAAGAGTAGAGAAAACCTTCCGTTATTAAAGCAGATATTTGGATGCAGCAAACATCAGATCTCTCAGGCAATCTTTACTTACCAAAATCTTGAACAAAACAAAGATGCTGTGGGTTAAAATAGTTAACTATAAACTTAACTTGTTTAATTCAACATGAGTTGCCTGAAATTTCCCGAGTACATACAACTGAACTGGAGACAAGTATCAGTTATATACCGACAAGTGGATAAATTTTCATTTAAAAAATGGCATATTTAAGCTTATTGCTATATTAAGTAATGTGAAAATATGGCCTTTCTAAGGTTACTAGGGAAAAAAACCTTACAAATGCTATATTCCATTAAAGAATGAAAGAGAGCAATACCTTGCATTCTGGTTATGACATACTTCATTTTGCTGATTATCAAACATTAGCAAAAGAGACCCATTATCAAAAAAGCATTTCTTCTCTGTAGAATTTAGCATTAGCATGCCATGTATAAGAGTCACCTACCCTGCCTGGGCACGCTGTAGACAGTTTGTGAAGAGACTGTGCCAGATGGATTCTGGGATTGTTCACCATTTGACCTACAGGATCGTGTTCTTTTTTCCCAGCAAAGGCTAGCTGAGAGAATGCAGTCTGATATCCTGGAGTATCTTCTATGTCAATGAAGTGTTCTTCATCAGGGATAGTGTCATCCTCAGGCAGTTCAAAGAGGCCAATGAGGGCCTGCAGCAGAGGAGTCCTATATGTAAAGAGGGGAGGATAAAATTGGAGTGCTTAAAATACATTAGGACAGGGTGTATTTTACAAGAATGTTCAAATTACTTGGAACCCTTTACAATTTAGCCCTTGCAGGTACTTGCTTAGCTACTGAAATTCAAAGTGCCCAATCTAAGCTGGACTTGAAGAATTGTGGATCTGTGTATTTTACAGGCATAATGTAGGTGCTCATATTAAAAGCATGAACGATGTATTTATTTTTTAATCAGGTCAAATTGTCATGAAACATACCTAAGAAAAGCAATTCTTTTCCAGATTACACCTTTTCCCTAAGTAAAAAAAAAAAGTTCTAGTTCAGGGATCCAGTTATTGTCATTAAATTCAGGCTACCTGACATCCTAGGCGGCTAGACTGGCTTACAATCTTCCCAGATAGCTTTCCCCAAAATTCTACTGTCAAGCTAAGATCTTACAGTCTCTCTATCAGGTTATAAGTATGCTCAGGTCTCCTGACTAGTAGAACAGTTGTAAGTCAAAACTGGGCCTAGCTTTTCAGAAAGAATACAAGCTAAAAGAAAGTAGTGTATTTTCTTAAACGCAGTCCTAGCTAGCCCCTATCAGCGCTATCTCCATCACAAAAATCTCAAACCAGTTCTGGCATCTGCTTTGAAAATACAGTTGTATTTGTTGAGAAAAGGAAGTGGTATGAAAAGCCTGAAACTCAGCCTCATAACAATAGCAGGCCTGAAAAAATCACAACGGAGTTTATTTGAAGAATATATTTTGATGATAGCTCACATTTTCAAAAAATCAAACAGCCTCACTAACAGAACTCGAAGAAGTGTTCTACATACCACAGCTTGGTGTACTCAGTGTCCATCATAGGAGGACATTCTGTTAATATTTTTGTAATGCCAACAGCACAGATTTTCTTTTCAACTTGTCCAGACACTTTCTGGATTTCAGGAATTATAATTTTCTCCAAAACCATTCCAAACATCCTATTAGGACATTAAAAGAAAAAGTATTAGAAAGCCTCATCAGCCTTACAGTGACAAAAGAAAACCAGAAACGTTATGAATCACTAGGAAAAAGAGAAAACCAGATAATTTGTTAAGATGCTGCCCTGTTGCAGTGGATGCCTAGTAGAAATTTGAGCATACAAACTTTTCACAAAGGGAAAAGAATAAAAACATCACTCTTTCCTTTTTATGACCTGCTTAAGAGATTAATATCTTGAACTATCAACGAGGAACTGTGGGCAGCAAATAAGAAAAAGAAAAATTGCTAGACAAATAAATCAACCACATTAGAAGAAAGATTTGGCTAGTCAAATTAGTGACAAATGCAGTTTGCAATTTTAGCTAAAGGAGACAACTATTTCCTACTTTAAAAGATAAAAATTACACAGCAGTCTTAAATAAAAAAAAAAAATCATACTAACTTTGGCTGTATGCTGTCAAATATTTCCTGCAGAGCTAATGCCCCATATTTTATGCAGTACAAGTTAATGAAGACTAGGAAACCTGAAACAAGAAAAAGGTCAAATTAAAACTCAACATGAAAACAAAAGAATAGCTTTAGAGTCAGCAGCAAAATACATTCTAACAAGTTTTTCAAGGGGACAGAAACAGCAATCTTTATATATAGAAACAGCAATCTTATTTCAGTTTTAGTGAAGCACATTAAATTGCTACCTTGAAGTTTGCCTAGAAACTGTTGATCTTTTCACGTACCGCACCACACTAAAACATGGCGGTAAGACAACTAAGACAAGATTCGGTCCTTTCCCCCCTTATAGCAGTTATAAAGCATTAGAAAAGCCATTTGCAAATTTTTTAGATCAAGTAACAAAAGAACTCTTTACTGCTTTTAGCTGAAAACTTCATGGAATGCAGTTTTTCAGATTAGCTGTGAATCCCTTTGCGTAGCCTTTGTACCAGAGCACAGATGCAATGCATTAAAAGCACCACTTAAATTTTGTTTGTGGAAGACCATTATAAGCAATCCTATCATTCTTGCTCCTATCAGGTGGCATTAACCAGATTTTATAGGATTAAGTAATAGACATTGCATAATTTGTGTAGTGACAGTATCATTAAAATAATTTAATCAGTATGACAATAATCTTCCTGTTACATATTCTGGTTATTCCTGCTGTATTTCAATAATTTGTCACAGCTTTGCTAGTTTAGCATAAAACCTTATCAATAACTTAAGTTGTAGTAAGGTAGAATGACACAAATGCATAGAATATTTAACAGTGATAACACACAACTATATGTAACAAAAGGAAGTGTGGTCAGTATTACTGTGTTGTGTGAGAGTGAAAGTTTGCTGGTGTTAGTTGAAGATTAAATGGAGACACTTTCAGATAATTAATGACATCACACAGAGTAAGAAAGTAAGAGGAATACACAAGTCTCTTCCTTCATTTTAGTTCCATTCCTTCAGTTTTCATGAAGTAAGTGTCACCTGCTGTGGCAACTGCCCTACATGCCACCCTTGACTACGCAAAGAACTTGAAGCAAGTCACTGATGTTAAGAGTCACTGGTATCCCTTCATCCGCATAATCACAGGACATGATAGGATACTTATTCAGTACAGCTGCATGTTCTAAACTGTTGGCATCACTGGTGCTGAAGCTTTTCATATAGCAAGGAACTTACTTTTAATAAATTTCGTTGTTTTGGAATTTTGAAGTCTTTGGAATAGTAGAATGAAGATCTGTTTCCTGTACTGGTCAACTGATTCACTGGAAATTTAAAAGAATAGTTATTAAATTCATACTAGGATTTTACTGATGTTACTTCACAGAAAACACGTATAGAATTGTTCAAATCTATTTTACTGATGTGACTTTTTCTGTTGTTAAACATTAACTATGAAGCATACAAACAAACCAAATATTAAAGTCTACAGAAATTAGTTTTGAATGTAATTTCAACTCATACTCACGGAGGCATATGCTCTATAATACTGTTTAGAAGATAGAATCCTTGATGGTCATTAGCTTTAGAGGCAATCAACTTCTGGAACACACCTAACAATCCAGGCTGTAAGCAAAGCAAATATAAAACTCTATACAACAGTTCTTCATACGTGACCTACCAGAAAGTCGGCCCTTACCATCTAAGACATACACCAAGGCAAAAGCTTTCATAACCTAAACCAGGATTCTGTTTCTGCAGTTAAGGAGAGGAAGACAGATTTGTATCGGGACCAAGTGATGGTCCTTTGAGCATTAAGATTAACCTTGATCAAATGAACACCAAAGCCAATTTGAACATGCATGTCTGCTTCATCAATGGCATTGTCTAATCAAGTCTGACTATAGCAGATCATGCAGCAGAAATAACAGAAGTTAAGTATGCAGAATAAATCTCCCACTGAATTCACTAATCCTCAGATCTCCCAACATTTCGGCTCCTCCTCACTCACTCTTCTCAAGACTGTTCTGAACAGAACCTCCGAGACTTTTCCTAACACACAGTGTTCAACATGAGGCAAATGAGACAGGAAAATTGTGGAAACTTACCTGCTTGCAAAAACTAAGGGCAGGAATTTTACGTCTGAATTGACAAAAGCATGACAGTCCAGGATTTACCTTATCCATATAACGGAAAAGCATCCAAAAAGTCTGCATTCATAGTACTTTTTGTCTTTCTACGTAAGCACCATTAATTTAAAGTACAAGCACACATTCTGCACAAATCCAGCTGTTCACTAAAGGAAAAAATTCCTCATAATTTTTAATCTTAAAATCAACATGTCTAGAGGCATACACTGTGACTAAGTCAATCCAACTTACAATTTTGTCAGCAGCAGCGCTTGCTATTGTATTGGCACCCCGCTCTAAATAAGCCTGCAGGAGTCGGACCAAAGGAGGAATGTTTCCTGTCCTTTCCCATAATACTGGCTGAAGTAGATGAGGAAACAATGCCATATAGGATGATGGGATTTCATTTTTATGCATTTCTAGAAGTAGGGACATCACTTGAAACACATATGGAATGAACTCTGGAAAAGAAACGATGTCATTTACAAATTCAGCAAATATGGTCACTGTCAGTTCCTAGGAACCACATATCCATTGATTGAACCTACAATTTTATGATATTAACACAAAGATTCCAACAAATAAAACCTTGGAAAAATGCGTCACTTCCCAAATTTAATTATTCCAAAAATTTGCAAGCACTGTATATATACAATTTCTATCTCCTCTATTTTTAATGTTTCAGAACATGGAAAACAAACTACTAGAAACAAGGCAATATAATTAAGAAGAAGAAGAAGAGACTTTGGAGTAGCGATTGTTAGATATTTTAAAAATACACTTTGTTTTAAAAGTAAGTTAATACAGTTGATGTACCCTATGGAACAACCCAGACACTTTCTAAAAGTGTTTATGAGGACTGTGAACGTGCTGCGTTCTCACTTGAATTTCCTGTGTTACGGAAAAACTGCCATGAGGTAAACATAGCAACCAATTATAGTAGAGAGAGAGCACAAGCACTTACTGATTTTAATTTACCTTGCACATCATTCTGTAGTATCTCAGTGAACACCAAAAACAAAGCCTCTTCAAAGCTTCCAACTGCATCAGGGTTTGCCTTGCACGTTATCCTTATCGACAAGCATATTGATTCAAACATGTAATGGTTAAAGTGAGGTTTGCTTGGATTCTAAAAACAAGTCATAAACAGATAAATCAACCCAAACTTGCAGCCAAGTCACTTATTTAGCAAAATATATTTTTTTATTTTAACTGAAGTCTAAAGTAGCAATTGGGAATAAAGATACTTATGACTTACTTATTAATATGCTAATGAAATTAATTCCATAGATAAAAGCAAACATAAAAACCTTTAAAGCATAAAGGAGGGGTGGTTTTTATAAATATTTAAAAGACAAGTGTTTTTCAGAAGCTCTGCATAAACTAGCAAGTGGTTAAAGCATCACAAAACAAAAACGGGAAAAAAAATTATTTTTCAATCATACAAGTGTCTAGTCAATTCTTTATTGAACACTTCTTATACTCGGCAGCCAAGTTTAAAATATACACAGCAGACGTTTTTTGGATAGTTGATGAATGTATTCTAAAGCATTCTCTAATGTCAATGTTCAAGAATATTAGTCCAACCTGACCAAAAAACTAAGAGAACCCACCAAAAGCAGGAGGGTAATTTATTTAATTTAATCCCACATTTCAGTGCCTAAATTTGGTATTAGCCTCAGAAGCTTCATGGACAAAGAATAAAGGAGTTGTGAGAAAAACAGAATATTGTAATGGTTGCCTCTGCACAAGCAAACATTTATATTAGAACAAACTAGTACTACAAAAAGATTTCAGATCCTGTTCCCAATTTTCAGATGAGAGCAGGGGAGAATGATTTGAAAGTATGTCTGAAAATGAAGACAGTACTTCACTGGAAGACTGTTTTTACTTATTTTAGTCAGAAAATATTGAACAATTTACAGTATTCTAACAGATCACAAACAACAAGGTATACATAAACCTTTAGAAAGACTGCTCTAAACTGTAAAAAGCAAACATTTGCTCAGATAGCCTGTTTCTTTACCTTACTGACAGCCAGCAGTTTCTGTGTAAGCTGTGTGATGACAGAAGGAATGTATGGAATTATGGATTCCTGTAGCAGAGAAAAACTCCTCATGATGGCTGCAAATAAAATGAAAGTATTATCTTCTGGAGACAAACATACACTTCTGTCATCCATCACATGCCTAAATCCTTTACCTTTTACTATTAAATGGGATCCCAAGGAATTAGGTACAGTAAGAAAGAGCACCTTACTGCAAGAGCAATCAATCTGTAATCACGACAAAGAATGAAACAAAGCCTCACTATCCCCATTCTATAGACGGAGCACAGAAGATTAAGCAACTTTGCAAAGACCATCATTTACACCTTTGCCAAGTCTCAAATCTTGGCATACTATTAGCCTTAACCCACTCATATCTCCTACTGACACTGCTCAGGTAGCTGTCCTGACTACAAAGACCACCATTTGAGAAATAATTTGTCACAATACCGTTATGTTTAGTGTTTCTCTTTGGTACCATAAATTTAGTCAAAGATGACTTAATACAGCCTGGTAAATAACTGCAGGCTGCACATACCACTTTAGCATGTTTGCATAAATCAGGTTTTTCAAATAAAAATTCCAGTAGCCTGTAACTATAAGCCTTTACCTCAAGTTAACGAAGTTACTCTTACGCTGCAGAACTCATAAAGCATTTACCTTTCATAATGTATTCATTTTCAGATGAGCCAGGAAGTGTCAGCGCTTTAAAAAGGTTTGTTAATAGCACTTCTACAAACGGCGCCATTTCTGCAGCTGTAATGCTGTTAAGTAAAACACAGCTCTTTAATGATGAAACATATTCACAAACTTCAAGCATTTTACAATATCGTAATACTAAGAAATAAAAGATCCCCTACAGATATTTCTCATCCTTTATGGACAAAACCTATGTAGCAATGAACTTATTTCTGCTTGAAAACTTACAGGGTAGTATTATTTGTCCCCCTCATGGTAAACAATCTTTCAAGAGCGTGGGCTGCATAAGTATGGACCACAATACTTTCTGCTTGAAGATGATTGATTAAGAGAGGAATAGATACCAACAGTTGTTCTTTAGGTACCTACAAAAGTATAGCAACAAATTATACATATGTTACATAAAAATACAGATGGTTCAACACTAGAGCATAACCACTCTGAGCTCACCAGCTACAAACTGAAAGCTTGGCAGAGGAAGAAATCTCAGAAGGCTCCTCCAGTTGCTAAATCACACCTTGACAACCAAGAGGTACCTATTTCTGTCATCGCCTGTATACTTCCCCCAAACATCCACATTACATTTGATCGTCAGTAAGTGCATATTCCTAATGTATATTTCTTTTTCCATTTTACTTTGTCTTAATGGGCAATTAAAAAAATAAAGCTTTAAAAGAAATAAATCACATATTTCATAAGAGATGAATAAAGGTAATCTAAAATTTAGAAATAACACTCAATATATTTTCTTACTGCATCTCACTAATCAGAAAAGGTAAAGGACGAAGTTGCCCTACTCCCTTTAACAACTACTGCAATGATACAAGCAATCAAGTATATTTAGACTAACATTCACTTGAAAAAGCCTGAGTGTGTCACAGAACTAAGCATGCTAAGATGTTCAGTGCTCCCACAGCATATGGATAGCATATAGACTACATGTTAATTGGATATTTATAACAATATCATTTACTTTCAAAACTAAAAATTCAGCATGAAGTGTTATATATGACTATCAAACACCTGTTGAGTTAACATATGGCCAAGTAAGATAAATTAGGCTTGGCAAGTATAAAGTAACAAACTACAATATGTTTTTACCATAAGAGTAAAAGGAAAACTTACTTGGTTTCTAAAAATCATGATATATTTGATACCATCTGCTTTTAGCACAGGGAATTCATTCACTGCAATAGAAAAATATGCAAATTTTGTCGATACTTTTCATGTAAGTGTGATTACTGAACATATACTATATATAGAGGTGACATTAAGTCATGATTTTTCCCCTCAAAAATAATACACACAATGTTTTTCTACGTTGCTTAGTTTCTGCATTTCTGTATGGGCACTGTTAGACAGAATATCAGTTTTAGGTACAAATCACACCCCAGTACCACTAAGTGTACAGTCCAACTCTTTCACATGAAATTTCCTCTTCTGGCTCTGATTTTAACAGCCTCCAATTACACATTCCAAGACAACCCACTACATTCCAAATATCTAAGATAATTGCTGAAGTATAAAATAAATTATGTCTTAAATCTAGACATCCGTAATGTCATCAATATGGGCTGATACAGGCTACGACCTAGCCTTCAGTATTTTAACTTCTTGGGGTTTTGTATAGCATAGACGTTTGCCAAAAGGTCTTAAATACAGAAATCAAATTACTTCGATTCAACAAGTTTAAACATGTAGCTGATAGCAACCATGTGTGTACATGCTCTGATCTTGCAGACAGCATGTGCTAATCCACCTTTGTTTAAAAGCTCATTCATTGTTGGCCAAACAAATTTGAATTACTTCCTGTGTGCCAGGTGTTAACAATCTTCTGTCTCAGAGATTATGCTGATATATGAGTGCTTGAGCCTTAAGAAACAATGGTCACTGTCAAGGTTGTAGATATATCACAAAAAATGCCATATCAAAATTAACATTAACTTACCACTAGCAGACTTTAAGTCAGGTTGGATGTGATTCACAAAGAATTCTGTCAGATTAACAAGTTCATTGGCTTGTGTTATTCCATGCTAGAAAAACAAAAAAACAAACCAATTCTGTTTTTAGATGTTGACATTCAGCTAGTTTTCTTACTCATTTTAATGTGCTTTTATTTTAATAAAAGGAATCTAAAGCATGCATGCACGTGATGAGATTGCTGAAATTGCATCTTTAGCAGAGAGCCATCCAATTTCTTTTTCTTAATGTTTTTAGTGTCTAGGTTTCAGCTGTAGCACTATTGAGGTTCAAAGTTACCAGCTCTGAGTTGAGGAATAATAGCACTTAATAATCAACCAAAATTTTAGATAGAAAATATCAGCATCTTACTAACCTGATCCTTTCTAAAAGGCCTATCACAAAAAAAGTAAGAGTTTAGGACTCAAACCCCAATTCTGAATTAGAGCAGCAAAGTAACGACGACTAAGTTTTCTCTTATGAAAAACACAACTAATTTTTCAAACAGGATTTTCAGATGGATATTTATCAATCAAGTGTTCTAAGTGATGTTATCCCATATTTGCCACTAAATAGCACAGAAAAAGATGTCCAACTTAGCAGCTTTCTAATTGCTAGAAGACTCTGGTTCACATTACGCATTGCTGTTATTAGCAATTACTGTGCAGTAGTATACAACTAGAGTTTCAGGAAAAGACCGGGAACCTTCAGCAAAATTGCATAAAGATGCTGTACAACATATTTTACTATGTTCACCACAAATCTGTTTTGTAAAGCCACTGAGATTTGAACTGTAGTAACATTTAAAATATTGATTAGTATATTAAAATCTGTTCTGTAGGACATTTGATACAATGCTACTGTCTCCAAATACAGTTTAGCTCAGGTGTGGCTTTTCAATGTATCCAGCCTATTAGTTGCTTTCTCCTAAACAAGTAATGAGATCCATTTCCAGCCATCATTAGCATTCACATGCCATTTCCAAGTCATAAACACTCAAATAACAGGAAACATTGGGAAATATAATGACAAGAACTGTAAGAGTCACTTAGATTCCTTCTAGTCTGCTTAACACTTCTGATCTTTTCTATAAAGCTAAATTTGGCCTTCCATGGCTTAAAAACTCTAGCTCAGTACCACTTAAAAGCTCAGAGGTTCTAGGCCCAAGCTAATTTTGTTTCTTTGTATGGCTGCTTCACACATGCTAATAAGACCTGTGAAATGGTTACACATGGTTGTTGACTTTGCCCAATCTACCTGAAGATCAGATACCACCAAATTACCAACTGTGATAGGTTTATATAATGGTCAACTTTTAACCTCATCAACATTAAACTACTACAAATACAGTTACTCCCATTCTGAAGCAGCATAAAATGAATTGCATCAATCCTTATATACACTAGAATATTTGAATGCATATGGATTAAAATGAAGAGAATGTAAAAGTACCTTCTGTGTTTGAGCTTTGGATGCCAAAGATGTAACAAGGTAAATAGCTGCATCTTTGTGCTTCCAGTTAACAGATGGATTCTTTGCATATTCTTGCAGCATAGAATTAACATATCCAGAAAAAATCCCTGTCACAGGCCCTTCAAAAAATTTGCACAAGCCTCTGACTAGATCACAAGCTGCTCTGCGCCTGGTGTCAATATCTGCATGAGAACCAAAGATTCTTTGGATATGAGGAAGTCTACAGCTTTTCATATTAATAAACATAATAAATATATTAATGACATACAGCTTCTCAAGTTACAGTCACACCTTATGTTAATTATTGCAATCCTCCACATTGATGTGTAAGAACACATTTAAGTCTTTTACTTACTGTTGTAATAGGGACTATTTGTATAACAAAAAGAGGAATGGACACGTAACAATACTGCATGCGTATTCACAAGTTTTGCTGCCCTCTAAAGAAAGTTGCAGTAAGGATGCAGGGGCAGGCCTTTTACTATGTTAACAATTGTGCACCCGAATCTGGTTGGGATGGGGTTAATTTTCTTCATAGCAGCCCATATGGTGCTGTGTTTTGTACTGGTGACTAAAACTGTTGGTAACACCCCAGTGTTTTGGCTGTTGCTGAAGAGTGCTTGCACAGTGTCAAGGCTTTCTTTTTCCCGCCCAGCAAGCAGGCTGGGGGTGGGCAAGAAGTTGGGAGGGGACACAACCTGGACAGCTGATCCAAACTGACCAAAGGGATATTCCATCCCATATAACGTCATGCTCAGCAATAAAAACTGAGGGGAGAGGGGTTTTGGGGAGGTAGCCATTGACTACTATTTTTTTCCCTTTTTTCTTCCTCTTTCTTTCACTTAAATTGTCTTTATCCAGAAGTCTTCTCACTTTTACACTTCCTATTATCTCCCTCATCCCATTGCAGCAGGGTGGGGAATGAGCAAGCTGCTGTGTGCTGCTTAGCTGCTGGCCCACCATACTGAATCAGTATTATTTTTGGGAAAAAAAAAAAAATCTGTAAAAATTCCTTGTTTCAAGAAAGAAATAAAAAGTCAGCTGGCCTTTAATACAATATACTAACAGAAACAACAGAAGGAAAATAAAGCAAGTCAATTTAAATGCAACAGAGTACATTTCTAAAGTAATCTCTGAAGAACACATACTTCTTGCCTCAATTCTCTTAAAAGCAGAAGTAGCTAGCAAATAAAAGCTTCAAATACCTAAAATGCAGCCAATTCTGGGTAAGAATGATAAAACGTTTGCTTGAAAAAAAGTTCAAAAACATTTTCCTCCAATTTTTGTCCGCCACTGCAAGCGTACAGTAATTTCTTAAATCTATTATGAAGTGTCATTAATCTAAAAGCATCAGTCAGTAAAATGTTAGTGGCACAGAACAGCACATACAGAATTGTCATACAGATCTAGATTTGGTTCATTTGTGCTCTGGCCTGCCTGAAGACCAGACAGCTACAATCAGAAAGCCAAGTAGCTCTGTTAGCACAGCATTGTGTTTTCAGGACAGTTACTGTATTGGTTTGAACACAGTGCTGGCATACAAGGGCTGGCTGGTGTCCAGCTGGCTTGATCACAGATTTGTACACAACACCGGTCAGAACTTCAGTTTAAACATGATAGACTACTAAATACAGGCACAGTCTCTCCACGTTATTTAAAACTCCGCACATAGGAACTAAATACACAACTGTGGCCACTATTCAGCATTGACTTACAGGCTATATTTGCTGAAATGAGAATGTGTGCAGTGCAGGAGACATACCAATCCAATTAAGGAAAAAACCCTACAAAAACATTGTTCAAAACAGAAAGACACTGTGATGGGCACGTTGTGATAGTAAACTTGATCAAAAACTGGATAAAATCTCTTCGGGGCGGGGGGGGGAACCTTCCCAATTTAAAAAATAAGTTATAAAAGCTTCAGTAAATTGCTTCAGCTCTTTAGAGCTATATTTAAAGACCAAGTATTCTTAGCATAAATCTGTGGATTACCAGATCCTTCCAAATCCCTTCTTATATATTCTTCAGAATTATCTTCAAATGCCTCTTCATCAGCCGCTGAAAATACAAAATACATATAAGTTTAAACACTGAGGTCTCTGTTTTTTATGGTAAAAAGGTGTATTATTATCAACTTGCTATTTTTTTCAAGTACTTTTCTATAACATCAATAGAAATTAATCAGAAATATCCAGCCAGACTAGCCTGTTTAGCTTGTTGCTGCCCCACAGATTAGTCTTTCATACTCATGAGCTGATGTATTCCTGATTTAAAAAAACAGAAAGAAAAAAAGATAGGACATGTTCAACACCAAGAGATTTAAAGAGGCTTCCAGAGTCATAGACTTAAGAGAAGGGAGCTTCTTATCACTGCAATACATCTTCACCGCATTTTAGATACTAGGATCAATATGAGCCCATCAAAACTTGGAGAAATAGACATTACAATTTAGTAGGCCTGATATCCATGCCTATTTAGACTCCTTGAATTATTCCGATAGTCACTTTAAGCATGAAAAGTTATTGGTGGCACACGAACTAGATTTCCTATGCTTTTCAATGTGAGATCCCAGTAAGACAGAAAAATTATTAGATATATTCATACAATTCCACAAAGCCCAGAGGGCAGCAATCTGTTCTAGAAACTTGGTTTTGAATCTAGTATTAAAGTACACAAGAGGTAATCCTCAATTCTTAGTCCTGCAAAGCCACATATCATTATAATTACAGTTAGATTTTATTGTGTCTTTGAAAACTTAAGCCTCAAAAAGTTACCTCTAAATTCCATATTGGGAACAATAACTTTTTCACAGATGCTTGTCAATGTATTCTGGTCTTCAAACAGATGCTTGTAATGTGGTCTCTCACAAACTGAGGCCAGAAACTGGATTGCATTACTAACCAGCTAGAACAACACAAACAGAACACATACAGTTTTAGCATGACTGACCAATTTATAATTCATTATTAAACTTGACAAGATCAGTTTATAACAACTTACCAAGTCATATTTCACTTCCTGGCCTGTTGTGACTAACAGATTCCAGATTGCTGTTACAAAACGTGGCAGGTAGGGCTGAAATTCTTCATCATATTTTTGAGCATACAAAGCAGCATTATCACAAATTTGTGATTTCAAGAGCTCCAGTAATCCAGCTTCCTCTTCATCCTCACATAAAACAAAACTAAGAACTTAAACATCCAAACTTCAACACTACTTAAATATTAAAAGTATCAACATATTTGAAGGAAATATTTACCCTATTATTTTACCATGTTCTAAATAGGTGAAAGAAATCCCTCTCACGTCCCTAGAATTACTGTATTTTGCTGGATTTGTATTGGAACTGTACTGCAAGTTATAAATCATACCTACATTTCAAATGAAAGTACTATGCACTTTAAATCATTTAGACCTGATCAAGTTTGACATGAAATTAATTTACAAATGTAACAGGAAAAAGACAATACAAGGTCTTGAAAAAACATGCTTTGAAGACATCGTATCTTGCTACTTTAAATTGGAATAGTTGTAAAAGTAGTTCCCTCCCCCTCCCCATACCAGCACAGATGCCTGAGGAGCCACAAAGCAAAGTGAATTGGGAAATTGAGCTGGAATTAAAAAAAAAACAACCACCAAACACCACCTCAGTTCCGTCTCCCCCCCTGCCCACTCCCCACCTTTCAGTTTTAATGCATATCACTTCCTCACTCCGTTCAACACACAGCTGCATGTCTGTCTGTGCTGGGCAATAGCCCACAGACACAAGAGAAGAGAAAAGAGTAGCAAAGCTTCTTTTAGCAGCAGCGTTAGCGTAAAACAACAGTGAAACTATAGCACAGGATACACTTATTATGCCTCCCTATGTATTGTAAAGAAATTTATAGAGTTGCTTTGGCTCCATCATGTGGCAAACTACTGTACTATATCTGGAGGACATCAGCCTTTAAAATGCAGAAAGCATGCACAAAATTAATCTGAGCTTTGATGATGTGGCATCATCTTTCACCTGTGAAATTACTAATTCTTGTAATTAGACAAAGACAGCAAATGCTAAACTAAAGTACTTAGGGATGTCATGCCTTCTATGTTCAACTGTTTCAAGTTCTTTAAGATACCCTGTTTTCTAAAACACAGTGCACGAACCAGCTGAAAAGTATAGAAAACCTGAGCACTGTGACTCTCTAATGATCAGGTTACTTCAGCAGATGTCCTTGAAAGAATCTACTCATTGATGATTATCTGTAATTTGATTTCTGTGCATAGCTGGGTATATCTGTAACTGAGACACAACTTCAAGAACTCGACCTCAAATTTCTCAGACAATGGGGCAACTTCTCTTAAACCCCATTTCCTTATAGTCATTCTATTCCTTTGTTCACCCAATGAAGAAAACATTGCATTGTTCAGAGTTAGACCAAAATTCTCAGTCAACCCTCTCCACTACACAGAGGCAAACCAGGAAGTTTATGCAGTAACTTACATCAGTCTGCAAAAGTTTATTATCTAAAGTTAAAAGACTATGAAAATTTGTCATCCATGTTTCCATGTTATCTTCAAAAAACTCGGGAAGATCCTGTGAAGGAAAAGCATAAATCTACATTTTAATTTCTGATTGCGCTGCTTAGATAACATACCTACATTTAAGTAGTATGTATTCACCTTATAATCTACTGAGGGACAACAAAGCATGGAAAACAATCTTCAAAAAGAAACACTACCCTCTCCCTCCTCCCAAACGAAAACCCTCCAGACAGAGGCTTTGGAATACACCATTGCCAAATAAACTAGTTGCTTACACCCTATACAGCCTACAGTTTTATAAAGAAAGAACCTTATTGCCTCCTACTCTTGGAACAAGAAAGCGCAAGCCTCCCTTTTACCTCCAGCTTGCTCTTTTGCCCAATATGGAAGAACAGCCCAAGCAATCAAGGCATGATCATCACACTTCACAGACTTATGTCCATGTTGAGGCACTAAATATATGTCACCTCAAAGTATCTTTTTACCATTTTTCATATAGTACATTTATTTAATAATGTTAGAAATCCAGATCTGATTTCAGAACAAAAAACCCCACACTGCTACTAGAATTACTTGCTACTATAGTGCTATAGAGCTACTAGTTTTAACTGACTTTCATCTACATGACTGAGTTCATGTCAGTACAGACGTATTTATAAAGGAGCATAGTGAGTACAAACTCAGGCATTTGACTTCTGTCTTTCACAGCTCATACTCGGAGAGCTACACATACAACACCTCCTTGCTATGAGAAGAGCTTAGACTCTCTTGAACTTCTGTTTAGACAGGGCCAAGCTAACATGTTAATTAACCCCATCCTTACTGTGCCTTTACTGCAGCGTTGGTGCAGACTGTCAACTTTTATTTTTGCGATAAAGCTTGGCCTTAAAGGCCGTCTCAAATGGATCCTATAAATAAGAGCTTAACAGCTGCATGAGATCAAAGCAAAACTATTAGAAGAACAAGGAGATTCACCTGAAAATTTAAACTGTAGAACAGCTTCGCAATTAGAATGAGAGAAGAAAAGAGAACCTTCAAAGCACTAGCATCGTTTGCATGTGTGCTGCAAAGTTCAATAGTTGCCTAGAAAAAGACATAAGATTCAGTCAAGTAACACACACGAACCACATTGAGAAGAGGTATTGAAAAGTGTCATGTAACTTTAAAAAAAAAAAAACCAAACCAAAACCAAAACAAACCAAAACAGAAAATACAGTTCCTTTTCCACCCCATATTGATCCTGTCAGGTCTTACTTCATGACTTGAGTTTGAACCTTATTAACAGCTTCAAAGCAACTATTCTTAAGTTTTCATTTTGCAGGCATTCACAACAAGGAATTCAGAATGCTAAACTTGTTTTAGAAATGATTCAAAAAGAAATACCTTAAAGAGATTTGTCAAGGGCAAAGCAAAGGCATCAAGAACAAGTTTGATCTCTGTCCATAATTCATTTGACTTAAATTCATGGCGGTACCTGACAAGTGAAAGAGAAATACACGAAAAACAGAATACAGTCTTCACATTTATTACCAAATTAACTTGCATACAATTAATTTTTTGTGCTGAACCTTGAAACAAATACTGTCAAGTAAACAAGAACTAAACAACATAGTTCAATACCATGCAAGGTGTACGGTTTGACAACCACTTAAATTCTATTTAAAAAGTCAATAAGCATAAGTAGAAGCCACAACTGTAGACTTTGTAAATCTACAAAATTAAGTCTAATGGTAAAAATTTAGAGTTGAACAGAAATTTACAGTCCATATACTAACTCCGTTATTTTCAATACCTTTTAAATAAAGAGTGAGCAGTGCGAAGGACCCCATTAATGACATGGAAATCTCCACTTTGAAAGCGATTCACCATTTCTGTCAGTAAGTCTGGCCATTTCTGAGGAAAGTCTTCCCGACCAATAATACTAATAGCATCACTTAACTGGAAACGAAACATAACCATTACATGATATAATAGCAGGCTCCTCATTACAAAAAACACAGCAGTCATGCCAGATATTGTGAATATCTAAGAAAAATGCTTATTATTCTTGTGAGATTCAAAAATCATTGGGTTAAATATCTACTAGTTTTCACCACAAATAAATAAATCTCACTTTAAATCCAATGTGTACATGCAGTCTCACTTTCTGGAACTACTATATTTAACTGCCTAATGCTAGAACTTAGCTATAAGATTATGCAGTAATTGCCTTTTAACAACAACAACAAAAATTAAAGTAGGTAGAAGTAGCTGTGACAATATACTCCAAGTTAAGGGAACTGAGCTCTGCCAATAACCAGAGCCTCTAGACACTTAAAATATTCCAAAAGTCTCATGGACATGACCAGGAATTGACACATTACCTGCTTCTGAATTTGTTCTGGGCTGCTAAGCATCAAGGGCACTATGTTGGCTTTAATGGCTATCCTGTCTGATTCACATATTTTGTTCGGCTCATCCTCAACCTAAAATTAAAACAATAATTAAGCCATCAGTATACTCTAGGCAATGAGCGAATACCAGCATTTCAGAAACCAATTGCTTATACTGACTGATGTAAATATTACATAGTTAAAGAAACTAAGAAGAAGATCTGTTAAAGATGTTGCCTACAATGAATCTGTAAGAGTAGTACCTGAAAAAAGCTGAAAGAAATTACATCTTTCTGTAAAATCTTGAACTAGTTTTCTTCTTCTCCAACGGTGACTTTTCAAATCAGCAATTCAGCCATAATAAGGGTTGGTGCATACGCCAATAACGTACGTAAGTTTAACCAATAGTCTCCTCTTCCACCACACCAAACCACATCTCTGTCCTCACTTCTGCCAACCTCAAAGATTTATTTTGTGCAAGCTGCCTCAAGCCATACTTTCTAGAAACTGTACATGAAGATGGGTGCAGGTTACACCATCAAAACCATAACATTGACTTTAAGAGTTATCTGATCAGTTCAAAATATCAATCAGTTCAAAGTCCAGTCAGTCAATAGTGCCAAGTGGTAGTAAATTACAAAATTTCTACTAAAGAAATACAATAAGAAGGCTTGTCACCAACTAGTGACAGCAGTGATAGTCACATTATCTGTGGTGACAGCACCAAAGTTCAGAAACCTAGAAATTATCCAGCAATTAAAAGAGGTAAGCACCTCCAGAGAGTAATTCAATGATCTTAAGATGCTTAAACCAGATGGCACTACTATCCTCCTTCTTACCTCCCTTTCACCATCTTCCCATAAACTTAAAAAAAAGTTTAGTAATTTCAAAATTTCAAGAGTTATGTTTAGCTATAAACAAGCAGTTACAAAAATAAGACACAAAGAACTTGCGTTTCTGCTTCTATCACATTTCACTGAATCAGAAGAATGTACAGTATCATTATATACATTAAAAACCACAAAAAGAAGATGGTCTTTAAAACCTGAGCTTTACAAGTTCGTATGATGTGAAAGGGAGCAATAACAGTACTAGGCAAGCTCCAAATAGGGAGGCAGGACTCACTGCTATGCATTTAGCTAGATGAGGACAAAGATGGTGGAGAGATCAGCAACAACAAACCCGACTATGGAGTTATTTATGAGATTTTTTCAAAGAAATGAGACCTTTTTACAAGACATGAGGCAGTGCATAGGTGACTTCTGTAAATACTTTAAAAATACATTAAAAAAGCACACTATTCCCTCTCTCCAGATGTGCCCTGTACATCTAACTCTCCAGGCTCTACCAAATTGAAGTCCTTGAGCAGGCAAAAATCCTTTTACTTCCACTGAGCTTTGTATCAGTGAAGTCCAAGGCTGCTAAATTAAACCACGCGATCTAGGTAAGCTAGCCTTAGGGCTGTATTTTATGTTCATATAGCTGCTCTTGAAATGAAAGCTTCAATTTTGGACAAAACAATGTGCTTGAAGCCACATAGCAATCATAATGGTCCTCTGGATGCACTTACTGCATAGCTTCTCCACCTACTCCAAAACAAAATCTCATCCTGAATTACATCAGCAATCCATAAAAAGAAAGCCACTTACAAATTTTTCCATAACAGAACATTATTTCTACTTACAATATACTACAGATAAAGATGCAATTTGGGAGAAATGACTGAGAATACAGTATTACAGAAACAAAGTTCTAGAAATTTCATCCCAGGCTGAATGTGCTGATCTTATCAAACATAACCATATCTAGGACTGCTATAGCTGCTTAATATTGGGGGGGGGGGGGTTTTAAGAGAGAAATCACATGCAAATTTGTAAATAGGTACCAGCTAAGATGTAATGATGAAATACTTACCAGTTTCCCTGTAGTAAAGCAACATTATACAGTTGATATTTTTCAGATACTAACAGTGAGACAAAGTATAAACAGTATCAATTAAAACCTCTCATCTCTAAAGGAGTTGAGTTCTCAAATGTAATACTTTCTACCATAAATTAAATTTCACGAATGCTGAAAGCTCTGCATCAAAAATGTTTCTGATCTCTTCAAAACAAAGGATAAAATGGGATTAAATGGCAATATTGCTATTTGATGTCTACAAATACTTCTAAGTGTTAAACTGGCAAGGCCACCAAAATAAACCGTCCCACACTATTCTATGCCCCAGAAGCGTTTACATGAAAGAGAAGATAGTATCATCACTTTCAGCTGCAGTGCTGGCTTGAAATGTTTGTAACACTACGACAATAGACACAGGCCAAATTGGCCAGCTCATGTGTATAGACACTTCACAATCATTTTAGTTTAAATAATATTACTGTTAGTTAAATGAGCTTTAAATATTGTGCTTCTGCAAAATATGCATATAATATCAGAGAAAATTATTTGTTCATCATTTTATCACCCAGCTCTAGTCCTTTTTAATGGAATGGACTCCAATGGTCCAAGTTTTAGTCCCTCATCAGTAAGTTACACCTTGTGTTTATTCTCTGAATGATCTACTTTCTTTCACAGAGTACAGACATACACACATTCTCCAAGGTTACTGTAGAGTATCTTATTGTACCTTAAAAGAATTATTAAATCTTAGCACAACTACTCACTAGGATACCTACAATTCTCCAGTTCCTTTTAATATAATTCTTGAATGTTACAGATGCACAAACTTTGATAACATTTTCCTGTGATTTCTCCAGCAGCGTTAACAGTAACAATGGGTAATTCTGGCTTCCTTCAACTGACTCAAGAAACTTTTCCGCTGTAAGAGAATATACTAAGGTTAGCAAAAACTGAACTGATTTTTTTTAACGGGAGTCTTATGATTCCTCAAGCATCTATTTAAAATAATCAAACACATGAACACTTCTCCAGAGTTTCACAAGAACAGAAACACAGAACAAGTCTGACAAAAGGTACCGTAGCTTCTTTATTACTAAGCTCTTTAATGCTTCTGCTATTAACAAAAGCTCTCAATTCAAAGCAGGATGTGGAAATATTGCCTCCTCACTCTTTTTAAAAGCCATAACCTGCTAGAAGTAAATCCTGGTTTATTGTGAACAGCAGCACTGTTTTAAATAACAACAGTACAAAAAAAAGATTCAGGAATACAGGAAAATAAAATTACAAAAAGCAAACAAAATAAATTTATATTCATATCCAGCCTTCACTTTTTTTGTTTGTTTGTTTTTTTTTCTTTTAAAAGGATACTGAGAACTTCTGCAAAGAGGTTACTGCATAAACATCCACTGAAGTTTGCTATACACAGACAGAAAAGCCAAAAAGAAACTAAACTTTTTTAGTCACTCATGAGAATGACTTACCAGGACGCCTTATAGCAGGATCTGGATCTAGTGTTTTCTTTAGATACTCAGTTAAAGTCTGTAAATTGGCATCACTCAGCTCCATTTTGGCAGAACCTAAAACCCACAAGTAGTTTTATTATAAATACAGATCAGAAAGTCTATCCTATAAGCTATATGTAAAACTAGATTCCACAGAAGACACATATCAGCTCTTTTTGACTATACCTCATAAAGCAAGGTCCTATCTTATATGTCTCATCCAATAAAACAACAGCTAGCGTGCACCAAGCACAAAACAGAAAACATTCCATTTTTTCAACTACATGTAACTGTTATTGTCTAGTTTATTGAAACCAAACTCCTAGAACAGGATCACACATCCAGCAAACCGTGAACCAGGTACAGCCGAAAGATGATCTCTTGCCCTTTCAGGTCAACAGGAGTTTGTTTTTGCTTTTAAGAACTTCTGTTAGCCCCAGAAACCTGTTTCTGGTTGAAAAAGCTGAATAGTCCTGCCCTACATAATCGTAAATTGAACAATTCAAAGTGTATTGGAGAGTCAAGGCTTCTTTAAAAATAAATACTCATTATCAAAGAAAACTCTCAACAGAAAATTAATTTTTTATAAAGAGACAAAAGACTGTGCAAAGCCAGAGGGTTTGTCCACCCTGTAAAATTAACTTAGATTAGGGTGGGAGTTAATTTAAACTGCAATACTTATTACAGAATAACTCTGTGCAATAAGTCTAAATTACTCTTCTCTAGTAATCCTCCCACACACATTCTCATACTTACCACAGCAGTATATTAACTTCACAGCTTTAATTGGAATAATTGAAATTACAGTAACACTTAAACAGTAGCAAGACATGCTTTAATGGACACGTCGTTGCTCAGGATACCATCATCAGTGCTGCCCATCTTTCCTACCACCAGCAGCACAGTTCACTCACTACGGAAGTAATGAGGAAGCAAAGATTTCCATTTTTTCTCTGGAGTTTCTAACTAGTAAGATAGACTGAAATTTGTCTGTCCCACTTTGGATTTGTTTTATGTTGATTATCAGTGCAATAAATATAGTTTCTATTTAAGTACGCTTGCAAAGGCACTGAGTTTTAATGACATAATTTTTACTTTAACTATGGCATCTGTATCATTAAAAGAGACAGCAATAGTATCCTCTTGAATTAAATGAATGTTAATGAGTAACTGAGATCCAAACATATTTTGCAAAAAGTAAAAATCCACAGAAAGAGTCCTGCCTCCCATGTTTCACCCCCCCCTTCCCTTTTGGGGGTTTACTTGTCTGTAGTCTTGTTCACCAATTCACATCAACCAACAATCCCAATAAAGTTCAGCATAAGCAAACAGCACCAATAATAGCTGGCTCCTCTGTTCTACAAAATGGCCTCATGCATCATTACTATGATCTTGAAACTAATACTTAAATCTTTCATAATTAAAAAAAACCCATAAATTATCTGCTCCAAGGAAATCTGTAAGGCTGAGGTGCAAACCCACGTAGAAATCATTTATGAAGACTAAACTTGGCTCAAATGGGTAACCAAACTGAAAGAGACCAACAATCCTGAATGGCCTTTTACAAATGCCTCACATACATACGTAATATAGGGGCCCATAGAAAAAAAATACACTTCAAGCTGACGGCGAGTTTACTTTGAAGGCCAAAGGCAGAGACTTGAATCCATTAGTCAGTCCCTCATACAAAAGAATAAATATTTTCACCTGCTACCTGCTTACTCTCATTTCCTTTTCTTTCTCTATTTTTTTTTTTGGTTTTCCACTACAAAAAACTGGTGGTACTTGCTAGAGTGATGCGATGCTTTGTGCTATGTTGTGACATACGCCTCCTGAAAAGGCCACAGAAAATGAGAATATTTTCAGAGCACCTCTCCAGAAGAAAACCCGTAAAATGTGCTTAACGTATTAACTACTTTAGTCGAATTAATGACAGACCACTTATGAACAAAAAAAACCCAACCCAAAAAGCAGCTGCCCTCCAGTGTTCCTTACACTGCGAGGAACTTCAGCGAACTCTGTTCCTGCATTGACTCACCGCAGCACTTACCAAACACCATCTACCTGCCCGAGGATGTTTATGATCCGGATTTTACGGAAAAGACCATCTTTACACCAAACTGCCACGGAGGATCTTTACACTCACTTCCCACTTCACCAACGCGCAGGGGTCGGGAGACAAGCACCAACTGGCCTCGGGAGCGAGGACCCATCACCCCCCTGCCCCCGACAGCCCGCTCTTCCCTACTGACCAAAAGGCGAGGCC
>NW_008795678.1:602589-616562 GCF_000699145.1 Aptenodytes forsteri | reverse complement strand
CTAAAAAAAAAAAAAAAAAAAAAAAAAAAAAAAAAAAAAAAAAAAAAAAAAACTTGTTTAAAGCATGGAATATTATAACAGTATTATACATAGTATTTTCACGTAGAAAACTTTACATAGTTTTTCATATTACATAATTTTGGTATTCTCTCAAAAATGTATACATCCATTGGGCAAGGAATGCTCTTCTTTAAATTACTGATATTAAATGCACTTAATATGGAGACCTTCAAAAAAACTTAAGTCATTTTAAATATGTGAAAACATACATTTTACACAAATAACATTAAAGGTGCTGAACAAACTGAATTTACATATTAAAGGGAGCTGCACTTTTGACAAAAAAAAGCTTAGTTCTACTTCAGACTAGAAGTTACGTATTTTTAATCTTTCTCATTCTTACTAATAAGACTGAGCTAAACTTTGCGGGTGTTTCCTTGTATTAGTGGAAGTTGTTGTAGATTGTTCTGTTTACAACTCGGAAAGTGAGATACAAGACATGGACAAACTGTAAAAATAATTTTTCTTGTACTGTAAGACACAATAGAATCAACGTGAAAGGGAGTTTTTAGGGTTTTCCTCATTAGCATCCTCCCCCTGCCTACCTATTTCCTAGAGGGTTCCAAAATAAGAAGTAATAACAAATATCATGCAGTCTCCATATTTATACCATTATAGGTAAATCAGTTTATAGTTTAATTTGTTGCATAACACTACTTTAAAAGTCTAAGAGGTTACTTTTTATTACTGCATGTATTGCACAGATGTCTCGATCTCTGCCAGGATATGCTGGCACAGACCCTTGTTCTCGTTCATAGTTCCACTAAAACCAATAAAACCACCACAGGCAGACACGAGTCTATGTCCTGGCTCTGCTGACAAGATCGGACCAGCAGTGACTACTGCAGGAGTTTTGGCTCAGCATTTTTAGCTTCATTAAGATATCTATGGGTTATGATCTTTCTGACTGTCTAAGGGAAACCAAACAGCTGATGCAAATACAACCGTTTCAGGTATTACGCTTAACATACCATTCTTATTGCTTTAACACATACAATCAATTTCAGAAAATGGACAGGATTAAGGCTGTTAAATCCAATTGCATTCCAGTCCCCCTTCTCCTTCACGCACTACAGAGTCTAGGATGTTTTGATGTCACATACCTAATTTCAGCAGTTTATAAATGGTATAAATACAATAAAAGCTTTACTCAAGTAAAAGAACAGTCTCAGAACTAAGGCTGAAGGAAAGGATTGATTAAAGGCCCTTATTCTATATGCAGATAGTACAAATGTTGCACATTACGGTGAAGAAAGCCCACAATGCAACTGTAAAGTAATTTAAGATCTGAAAATTAAAAGACTTGTTTCAAGACATGAGTTGTAAGGCTTTCAAAACTGAAATACAAAAAAAAGCATGCAACTTTAAAGTTTGTGTTTTGATAGAAGATAAAGGTATACATTCAATGAGGCAGTGACACATTCAAAATCTGAAAAAGCTTCAAGTATTTTCTTTAGGACTGGAAGAAAAGGAATAGCCTATTCTTACAGGTTTAAATAGAGTTAAAATAAATACTTCATTTTTACTGTAACTGATGAAGTGAGATTACCAGGGAATGAGCAACTATACTAAATGCAACACAAAAGGACATTTCAAGTGCAGCAAGTTAAATATCAGCATTGCTTATTTTTCAGGCTTTTCCTATTGTAAAATATTGTCATATATTCCCTTCTACTAAATATTATAGATTTAATCTGATGGGCGTTGAAAAGTTAAAGAGCCACAACCATCATTTATTTTTCTTTGGTTAAAAATAAAAAGTAAAAAAAAAATGTGAAAGCCTTATCACTACTATTGACTGCAAAACCATTCCCAAACAATGCTTATATAGAAGCCGATTTACTGAAGAGCACCATATGAACCCTTTGGAAACAGCTCACAAAAAAAAAGAGAAAGAATCCCAACAGCTCCGAATGGAATATCCCAAGAAAACCTCAACTATGGCCACCCTACCAGGAAACTCAACTTAAAAAGCAAAGTAACAGGTTAAACACTTAATATATGCCAAGTAGGTTGCTGGGGTTTGTTTGTTTGTTTTTAAATACTGTTATATTTTAGGTTTGGCTAATATGGATAGCACAGCAGTTAATATAACACCTTCGTTTACATTATTTTAGGAAGCGGAACCTTTCCTCCCATCCTGCCATACTCTTCCAGTTAGAGAAGTCTTAAAACTTGAAATTAAAATTAGTTCAAAAGGACAGACCTTAGCCCTGCAGTACTTCAACTGTAACTGGTATTCTATCATGGGAACAGTTGGCACAGAAAACTTTTGCGTTTTGAAGAAAGAAAGAAAGAAAGAAAAATCTCCAGGGCAAGCAAAGCTGTAGCGTTATGTCACATTTGCTTCACAGATACCTTCAAAGCATAGAAGTGTATTGGTAACTCTTAGAGTACGTGAATGAACTTAAGTTTAATTTTGCTAGAGCAGTTTCGTGGGAATTCAATTTTCTTTTAGATCACAACAGGAACTAGTAGTTGAGAACAAAAATCATTTGCACAAAAAGACGAATCAGAATTTGCAGATCTGCAGTAAAAAGAGACAGAACCTGGTATGTATTAAGGACAGGACTTCTTGCGCCAAACAGACACAATTGCTACTAAATACATTATAGTCAAGGGTAAAAAAAGGGTGGTTTTATTTGTTCCGAAACTTGTTTTTAATATTGCTGTATATGCTCTGTCCATGATCTGGCAATGTATGAAAGTAAATGGAAAGTTTAAAAGTCTTTTTTTTTTTTTTAAATGCCTTTAACTCTAGACTAACAAGCTCAATAGAGTAGATGCTATTGTGTGCTCCTGATGTAAAACCTTCCATAAAAACAAAAATAAGTCTCAAAAGACGAAGCACTGATATTAAAAAAGTTTTTAAAATGACTTGCTAAACAGGAGGGAACCCCCTTCCCCCGAATCCCCTACAGGCTGTCCACTTCAAAAACCGTAACACGCTGCCTGGTCTAGTCATGTACACACAAAGAAAAACCCAGAATGATCGTGGGTGGTCATTAGCCACTGCAGTATAGTTTATTATGAACACATGTGCTAACATCACAAGGCTATACAACTATATTCATTATTTCCAAGGGGCATAATTTCTATTGAGGAATCCAGCTGATTTATCAGATTTAGCTGGGATGCAAGACTGAACAATTGATAAAAGACTAGAGGAGACAGACTTGATCATAAGGATGACTAGCATTGAAACAAAGAGACTTTACATCTACTGTATTAACTCTGTAAGCAATAATTTAAATAAAACTGCTGATAGTTTTGTAGGATGGACAGAACAGGATTTTTTTTCCTCCTCCCCAAATGCCATTGTGGTAAGAGTAACTTGCTGCTGTGTTGATACACCAGGGTCCCATTTTTTCCCCATCCACTTCAATCCATCTCTCGAACACAGCTTTATGTACACGTGGAAGTAACCAACCCTACTTAGGGCTACCAGGAAGGTAAGTTCATCCCAGTTGTCCGTATCTGCTCCTCTGTTATGCAGATTTTGAATACAACGCCTATACGCAGGAAGAACTTCCGTAGCACTGCTCGAAGCTCAGGAATCAGGTCAAATTGCATGATTTCACACAAGTATGGATAATATGTTGAAGCATGTGCCCTAAACTATCAAAGAAGATACGGAAAAAGAACGTTAATCTCTATTACTATAGGAAAGCACAGAGTTTTTCCACGTTCATGGGTACGCCAACTTGTTAAACCACAAGGTCTCACCCTATCAAAGGCCCCCCTGGATTAGGGCCATCAAGCCCAGTGTCTGTTTTCTGCAGCAGCCTTAGCGGATGCCCACAGGAAACCATACACATTGCGCGCAGTTGGCATTACTCCCCTAAAATAGATTCAGACTATTTTGTGGCTCAGGGATTTCTCAGGCTAGAGGTGGTATCAGGGACTACTTGTAGAAACACCCCCCTCTGATGTGAATTTGTCCAGTTGCTTCTCCAGCCTCTTTAAAATATCATCCACAGTACATAACAACACCTTCCACAGCTGAACCGGTGTGTGAAGAAGTATCTCCATTATGTGTTTGTTTCCCCCCCCGCCCCTCCAGTGACGCCATCTCCGAAACTCTCATTCACCATCTCTTCCAGTATAAAAATCATCAGTCCTTTCCCTCTCTTCGTGCTAATAATGACCTTATGCACCTCTCATTTTTATTTCTTTTCCAGATAAGAGAGAACTGAGTAGAAGTCTAACCTGCATACGGTTCCATGTATGGAAGCCAGTCTACATCCCTTACTCCTGTTACACTCTCAACTGTCTTCCAGCTCCATCACACCCCTTTCAATATGGGGGATCAGAACTGCAAACAGTATTCAAGATGCAAATCTGTCATCAATTTACACAAGAAGAATGTTTTTTCCTCTATTCCCTTCCTAAAAGTGCTCAGTATTAGTTACAGGGAAAGTTGATGGAACACTTTCACCACAGAACTTTTATAATAAAAAGATACTGGGATTGTGTACTAAGGAAGGGGCAGCTTGGCATTTTTATCTATAAGGAGTTAAGATTGTTCTCACAACACACCGTAACCACAGGGACATCACTAAATTGCTGCTAAGTGAAGCCAAGTCACCACTACTACCAATTTCTTAAAATATTGGTAAATTGCAATACAACATTCCAGACTACACAAGAGAAGTGAAATTACACACTTCACAATACAGAAAAAAAACCCTACACCAGGAAAAAATACCATACTTTAAAACAAGATGAAGTTCAACAGCATTGGAAAGTTTAAAAAAAAACCACACAACATAAGCAACTTCCAGAAGTTTCTCTGCATGTCCTAATGTACTGAATATTTGCATTCACCTTTTCCTCAAAAGGGCCAAGATCCTGAAAATTACTTTTTGCTATCACTGTCAAGGAACCAGAATTCCAGTTTTACAGTAGTGAAATTTAACTCTACCATTCTGTGCAGCTGTAATACAGCACAAGCCCATCCTTTATTGCACACTCATTGCACTTTTATATGAAAGCTCTGCAGTAATTCTATCAATATTTCTATAGAACTGTGAATTTCATGGATGCAGTCCGATTTTTACAATGGGGAATGCTTGCAAAAAATTAAGCAACAACTGCTGTATTTCAAAGAGAGTACACGCTATATGAATAAGTGAACTAGCCACCTTGCAGTACAGACGATAATAAAGACTGAATTCAACAGAAGAAGAAATGAAAAAATATCTGAATGCAAACAGACATGACTTCCAGACTGTTCTTACCTTTTCGTCACTGATTTTTAGTGTTTTCGTTAAAAGCAACAGCAGGAGATTGGTCCAAGCTTCTCTGTGGCTTTCTGAGTTCACGGTAATAAAATATGCCAGGGCTTCACTACATACACTAAAGAGATGACACAGTTCAGACAAACCATAGAGAAAACCCACAAAGTTTTTATAACATGCAGTGTTTGTCCTCTCATAGTGTATTGTTTTCGAGTAAGATGCATTTCCACGGGAAAGTTTTCAATCACATGCAACAACTTTAATTACACAAATTTGTCTCAATGATTTTTCTGTTGCAGTAGTTGTTACAAATAACTGAACTGAAATAGTTCTCATATTGTCAACAAACAACCATGAAGTCAGAGGTGGAAGAGTCTGATTTTCCTCATAAACATTCTGTAATTAACATGTTGTCACCTTCAACTTGCAAACATTATTTTCTGATCCTTACATTGGGACAGCTTAGGCAACAGCAACATGAAAGACTTCTCCCTCCAAATCTACACTGCTTTATTAAAGATCTGCAGAGCTCAGCGTCACGGATTAAAGAGGGATTACTATTGTATTAATAAATTTTTGGTCCTTGTTGTAGACTGTCAACACATGGTACAAACTGTACCACTTACTATGGCTTTTTGGGGCACTATTTTAATTAAAGAGGGAGCAGAATCTCCTCTCTTACACACCAAAAAGATTAGTATGTTCATAGACACTGACAAATCAGAATGCTACTGATATCCACTGCATTAATACAAATACCAAGTTTAAGAGTTCTTTACATTTGATTAGAGATTAGTACTCTGAACTTTTATGTACCAACAACTCACTTTTCAAATAAAGGAGGCCATAATACCTTTTTATATTTATTTAGCATAATTTTCTATGTTTACCTAAGTTCCAGGTATACAGCAGCTTATACTGTACTCTGTTTAGATTAGTGTATCCTATTATACCTCTGAATATCATTATATACTCAGATGTGAAAAGTATTCATGCACCACCACTTTTGTAAAGAAAAGCTTATGTCAGGAAAGAAGGTGCTTCATTTATTCCAAGTAGATTGCTTCCTTATTGCTAAATTAACTTTTAATAAAGAGTGGTCATCTCTCTCTCTCTGTATACTGTGCACACTCTGCTCAGCAAGTTAAAACAGAACATCTGTATCCAGGGATGCACCACACTGGCTGAACACAGAACGCACCAGAACCAAGCTGATACTCTTACCTAAGCAGTCGTCGTTGTATAGCATCCCACGAGTCTCGGCGGTTTTCATCCACATACATTCGAAAGAGTATTCTCAAGCAACAAGCCAAGCTGCTGGTCTCTTGTTTTAAGAGATTGGGTTTTGATTTACCCTTGAACCCTAGAAATCAGTTACATATAGGGAGAGAGGGAACATTCACATTTGTAGTTACTACCCAAGAGGTAAAGTTTATCAACAATACCTCCGCTAGTGAACAGTAATGATTTCTTGTCCGGATAATATTTCCTCCTCCTTGATTTTGACTAAGACCTAATCTATTTATAAAGATATTTAACTACAGTAGTACCAACTGCATAGCTCTGCTTTAATCAAAAAAGTAGATAATTTAGCAAACAGAATTATTCTCAAGTCATCAGGAAGGAGACAAGTAATAAAAGCATGCAACACTGTCAGATTAACTGTAGAGATTATTGCAATGGCATACTTCTGTATCTTGACAGCTAAAGCTATAAAAGCAGCTCAGTATTTTTATCAAACTAAAAATAAAAGCCTCACCTGCTCTCCATAACACAGTTCGCTGTTCATAATTTGAATTAAAGGCTTTTGAAAATGAATGAGACTCTTGCAGACAATCTAGTAACTTAAAGAGGTGATGAGAAGACATATATTTATACATTCCTTGGTCTTCTGTGTCAATGTGGATATCTGCATCCAATGCATCTCGCTAAAGGTGAGGGGGGAGAGAGGGCAGAGTGTCAATAACATTCTTTTTATATAAGCTTAAAAGACTTTGATACTTCACAGACCATATACCACTAATTCCAGATTCCATGTTTAGGTACAAGTGAAATATTAGTGCAATATAACACAGCAGAATGATCCTGTCAAATATCAGAGTTGTACTCTGATCGTCCCCCTGTACTCGGCGCTGGTGAGGCCGCACCTTGAATACTGTGTTCAGTTTTGGGCCCCTCACTACAAGAAGGACGTCGAGGTGCTGGAGCATGTCCAGAGAAGGGCAATGAAGCTGATGAAGGATCTAGAGCACAAGTTTTCTGAGGAGCAGCTGAGGGAACTGGGGTTGTTCAGCCTGGAGAAAAGGAGGCTGAGGGGAGACCTTATCACTCTCTACAACTACCTGAAAGGAGGTTGTAGCGAGGTGGGTGTCAGCCTCTTCTCCCAAGTAATAAGCGATAGGACGAGAGGAAATGGCCTCAAGTTGCACCAGGGGAGGTTTAGATTGGACATGAGGAAAAATTTTTTTCACTGACAGGGTTGCCAAGCATTGGAACAGGCTGCCCAGGGAAGCGGTTGGGTCACCATCCCTGGAGGTATTTAAAAGACGTGTAGATGTGGTGCTCAGGGACATGGTTTAGTGGTGGACTTGGCAGTGTTAGGTTAATGGTTGGACTCGATCTTGAAGGTCTTTTCCAACCAAAGTGATTCTACGATTCTTTTCAGTAGGATATTTTAAAAGATAGAAGTTATGATCTATCCTAGTTACTGATAAGGAGAAAAAAAAAAAATCAAGAACAAAGGAAGAACCTCCCTTATCAAGGCATAAAAAAGTCATAGCAATACAATATAGAACATTTCCTCTCCCCTAGGAGCTGACTGAGTAGGTCTCCTGAATTCTGAAAAGCATGAAAATGAACCACAAAAATAGTGCAAGTTTAAATGTTGCATAGTGTAGAATTTCCCCATCTTTGGCTAATGTCAAGTTTCATTAAAATTGGTCAATGTTTTTAGCTAATTTCATTAGAAATTTAACTATACTATCCCCAAAACACTATCTGAATGCACTAGCCCAAACTTCTAGCCTAGGGCTTTATTAACATAACCAAGCAAGAGCTACCTTGCACTACTGCCTAGCACCAGAACTTTCAGGGACGAGATCTCTCTGAGGCAGGTAATGAGTTAAATCTTGACCATTAACCTTGCTAAAGTTCAACTTCAGCATTTCCTCCTATGTAAACACCTAGAGACTGTGCAAAGCCTCAACTGTGGCTAAATGAAGACACTCAGGCTAAACAACAGAAAAGAATGCTTCCCCCCAAAACAAACAAAACCCGTTCTTGATGAGTATATATTTATTATAAAAACAATGATAATATATTATATTGATAATAAAAATAATGGTAATATAATTATAATAACGCAACAGGCAGACTGCCAGGAAACACTGGAGGCAGTAAAAAAAGTCACAGCTTAAGAGTAATGACACACACATTCAGGGTAGTGCTGAGAATTAGAAAAAGGAAGGGACTATATACTCTGTTTTGTAAACACACTTCAGAGCATTGGATAGTCTTTGTACTTTACTGCCACAACAAGGTGTAAATAAGTCTGATGGTACCTGAGCTGCAGCCATGTGCTCAGCATCTTCCTTCTTGCTTGTGGCTGGATAGAACACTATGTTATCAATGGTCTGTATCAATTCCAGCTGTACCACACACTTTATAAGGAGGCCAGCAAATAGTTTCTGGTCTAATGAAATGGAACACAAGTTTCAGAAGCAAACTTACGACAATTCACTTATAACAGGCTAGCAAAACACTACATTACCATTAGCATTTTGATATTTAGTGATGCTGTGAATTATCTTATACAGAGAAAAATTTCTCCGCAACACAAGTTGTATCCCAAGTTTAAGCACCCCAAAACTTTTGCTACAGAACTACAGAAGTGGATTAAGAGTGGCTATAAAAGTTCATTTAATGAACTTGCATGTTTTCCTTACTTGTATAAGGACCACCTTTCCAGCTCTCATCCGTTGGATTTGAAAATTGACTTTGTCCTCTTTCTGAAGCATTTTTATCCATGCTGCTTAAAGACTGGCGATCTAGGTCTAAATCCTAGAAGAGAACGCAGAAAAATTCTAGCAATCCAAAATACTACCTACCAACCAGCTACCAGTTTTCAGATGACATCACTAATCTTAGATTGAAAGGCTTCCTGCATCCATTCTTTATATCTTATTTTACAATGACATCAAATACAAGCTAACGTCAATTCCAGTATTTGTTGTCAAGTGTATTTACTACACTAACCTAACACACAACCCTTCAAGTTAGTTTGTTGCACTGAATTAACTCTTACCAAGTGTTTTTCAGCTGAATCTTCTTCCATTCCTGCAGGCCTCCATGTCAGCAAGCTTCACAAAGAAAAAAAAAAATAAAAAAAAGGTAAATATTGTTGCTCTGGAATCAGGTATTAGTTTGAGAATTAAATTTATGAACTTACACATGAGGAATAGTAGTTTTGAAGATTTCTAGCATACAATTGCATGTCTGGCCCCAGACTTCAGGGCTGAATTTCTGTCCATTTAGTATTACCAGGTTTTCTAGGCAGTTTGTACCTGATCGAGCCAACTGCTCATTATCTGTGAAAGAATTGTTCCATATTTATCAACTTCTACAATATCAATGAAAAATTAAGCATCCTCTATTACTGCTCCATTAAACATTTTTACCAATATTGTGAAATGCATGCTATCTTAGCTCAAAGCCTACTTGTAAAGTGTACTGCAATAATACCAAGCTTAGGAACCTACTGAATAAAAAAAAAATAGTGTTTAAAAATAGACTTCATGAGATTGAAATCCAAACAGGGAAGACAAAGGACAGGAGAGAAGCAGAAAGGAAAGCATACAGTGAGACAAAGGAAGGAAAAGCACCAACTAGAAACTTATGATTTCCTGCAAGGTAGTCCCCCCACATTCCGTAAGAGTTGCAGCCTAAAAGTAAACACATTCTTTAGAAAGTCGTATCGAAAAGTACTAGATGGTTGAGAGAAGGTGGGGGGAAGAAAAAAAAAGCAGAATGCATACACACAGGTATCTGTACATAAATGAGGTATTTTATCCATGCAGCCAATTGGAGAAAGGTTGTTGACAGAGGATTAACACAACTCTTTAAAAGCTTTTGCTCTGTCACAATAGCATCATAAACACGCTAACAGAAGAGCTGCCTAACTGATTAAATAGAATGATGCTCGAATATTTAAGATACTGCATCCATCTATTATATAACATATTGTCCTAATGGTAGTTTTTAATTCTTCCAAAATTCTTAAACTTTCCCCTTCTTAAGTAATGAGCATTTAAAAAAAAAATACATTAATCAAAAGATACAAGTAAATAAGCTACCTTGTTTTACACACCAGTGTAACTGTGCAAGTATGTCAGGAAGAAGAATCTCATTTAAAGCTTCATAAAATTGCGTAAATACATCACAGATTGCATAAAGTGCATGGTTGCATGTAGTGGTCATCCATTCAGATTTCTATGAGGAAAAAATGAAAAGTCTTGTTTTTATGTGGGTTCTTCTATGATGATAGCACTTGGCTTATGCATGGCTATTCAACAAAGGATGTTACCTCTGAGGAGAGGAGCAGAGTTTAGACAAAACCAAAAAGTCTCACTACTGCAGATGTCTAGTGAGAAGCATTTAGTTGGCCACATGAATACAGTTCAGAAAACTATACCATTTCACAACAAATTGTGAATATTCTCCTTGAAAATATCCAGAAAGAACAGACAGATAGGTCACTGGATACTATGACAAGTTTCATACGTACCACAGAATACAGCAGAATACAACAACACATCATTATGTCTGGGGCAGTATGGGGTGGAAATACACTGACAAGACAAACAATACAAACTGCTGCCTTGATTGTCTGAGTTCTTAAAAACCAACCCTAACATTTGGTTGTTTTTTGGGGTTTTTTTGGGGGGGTTTTACCTCTGTTTGTTGTTCAGGGAGTTTCATATTATCAAAAATCCGAAACACAATTCTGAACAGATCTTGCCACCAGTGCTTTTCAAAGGTATGGCCGTAACTCTTCATTATTTCAAACATCACTGTTAAGCCTCTGTAAACAAACCCAAACAAATAAAGGAAAAGATGTTAAAATGTGTACCTGTGATCTCTTCACTAACTTGAATTAAAAAAAAAGCTTTATTACCTTGTTCTAACATCTAATTTGCAACGATTAATGATACAAGAAAGTTCAAATAAAATGGGAAACCATCCTCTGACCCATACTCTGTCCCCAGGAGCAACATTCATGTCATCACTCGTGTATTCTCTTAATACCTTGGAGATAGGCAGGGAAAAAGAGATGAAAAAAAAAATCTCAGAATTCTTTAATTCTGACAGGTTTAGATACTACTAGTGGCACAGAAATACTTGAAAAGTTAGCTTAGTTTCTACCGTAACACTCAAATCCTGTAAAATATAAGTATAAATGAGACATATCTATTTGTGAAAACTCTGGGAAAAAAATACAGAAAATACTTAAATCCATTTTACTTAAGTCCTGTAAAGCCTTAACGCTTTACAAGTTGCAGAGGTTTGGACTTTAGGAAGCAAGTTTAACAGTGACAAGCAACAATTATATAGATTTCCTTATTACCTATCTTTAAGTTTGGCATAAACCAGTTCTACACTTTCCTGGCATATTGGATACAGCATGCACATCTTGCAATGGTAACATGCAACTGCAATCTAACTCCAGGCTCTTTTCAGCAAAGTGATTATTATATTAAGTATTCATACAATAGACTGATGTAGAAAAATATGCACATTAGTAACCAATTTAACTAGACATAATGAGGGTGACAGAACAGGAAGTATTGTTTTCCCGGTCATCCTAATACTATTAAAAAAGGACTATTTCATTCAGTTATTTCCAATTTGGACTGATCCAATTTAAAATTTTTTTAATTAGTCCTAGTTTACTGCTTATGTAATACCAAAATGACTCCTAATTCTGAATAAGCTTTTAATATAAACACTTGCTGCTGGGAGACTTAAGTTTGAGTCTGAAAGCTCTTTCTTAGTTACAAGATTAGTCTCAGTTTAACAGTAGAAGATAGTGTAAGAATACACAAGGGTAAAAATTAAAAGAAAATACCTGTGGTCTTTCTGAAACGTATTTTGCACAATACCGAATAAGTCTAATAGCTTCCATGCTGGTGTCCGGAAATGCAACATTACAGGCAAACTCAGAAAGACACTTTACTGCATCCTGAAATGAGTCAATTGCTGCTGGAAAGTGCTGTTGAAAAATATTTGCTGTGAAGAACAAACAAATACACTTTTTAAAATTTACTGATATTGAAATTTATAGATAAACTGGCATTGATCTACAGGCATCAGCCATGGTATACCACTACCAAATGGACAAACATGAAAGGACCAGATCTTCTAGATTAAATAAGGTTCTCTGTCTTCCCTTGGATTCTTCCCCATCCCACCCCACCACCCAGATTTGTCAGCATCACATTTTCTCAGGTTGGATAATTACCAGTTTTATAATCTAGGATTATTTCATTCATAATCTGTATTATTTCATTGCTTCTTATATGGTTCCGTTTCCTCCCACAGCATATGCAACCCAAAGCTCTTAAAATATTTTGAGAAGTAATAGGAGTAAAGCCTGATGTTAGCTTCCCTGCAGTGAATGAAGTTACCTACATTTACGTAAATTATCTAAGCTTGTAATTATTCATATTCTGCAGCAAGAGAGGAAAAACCAGTTAGATTTCAGACTTAAGAGACAGACTAAATACAAAACAAATCCAATGTGTACAAGCTTTTGAACAAACTACAACTCTCAAGATCTATGCAATTCAAGTTAGCAAAAAAACATTTTGTTACTATTTGCATTTATTAATACTGTCCATAGCTCTTTGTCCCCACGCTATTTAATAGGAAGAGGGTAGTTTCAGGACATTTAAGAAAGCTACGATCAATATTGAAGGTCCATTTCAAGAATATTTGGGTTGGTTGTCTTCCTTTGAAAGTGGCAGCAGTATATCGTTCAAATATACTTTTAGAGCAGGTAGGCTGTATGAACCAAACTCTACAAGCAGTCACATATCAGCATCACAAGCTTTATGATCCCCACCATACGATACTGAATCGGCATGTAAGTTTGCGATATGTGTTCCTTAATCCAAAACAACTTATTGCGACAGATGGGGCAACATACAAACTTATTGAATCTACTCCAAACTTCCAAAGTTCTATAGCAGGATATCTATATCTAGTTTTTCCTGTCCATAGCAATCAGGAGACTTGACAGGTAAGACCTGGCTGCAGAGTTTAAAAAGTCTGCCTGCAAGATCCTGTGTTTATTTACCTGGAAATACAAAAGTCTTATTCAGATGGGCCTTTTAAACCAGAATCACAGCAGCTAAGCTAATTTGGGTACTCGCATCTGTCAAGCATTACTTACTAACTATGTGTGCTGTAGTTTGAAAGGCCAGCTCCACAATATTCCCATCATGGTCTGACGCTGCTTGATGAAAGACTGCAAAGATATTCTTCCAGCCTGAACGAATATTACCAGCTTGAGAGTTTACCATCTGAGCAATACAGCGTATTACCATGTCCCGAATAGTTGGAGATCTAAAAAAAAAAAAAAGAAAAAAGGAAAGAAAGACTTTCACAAGAGGCACA
>NW_008795678.1:574591-602289 GCF_000699145.1 Aptenodytes forsteri | reverse complement strand
GTCCCAAAATATTGGGAATAAAAAAAAAAAAAAAAGAAAAAAGGAAAGTAAGACTTTCACAAGTGGCACAATTTTACACTGGCACAAAATAACTGTGCCACTTCCATTTACACGACAATCTAACCCACACCAAGTAACATCTTTAAGTAAGACTAAAGCAAGCTAACAGAAACTGCAGCGCATCACACCTGTTTTTCTTCATAATATGCTCGAAAGGCCTTAGGAAGTCTTTCTGGAAGCGGAAGTTGGCCAACTCTCCCTTCTCAAGAAATTTCATTGACAGCTGCCTTAATGAGTCTACTGCAAAGATGGCAACATCTTCATTAGGATTACATCCAACCTAGAAGAAAAGCATATTTTCAAACACTTACCAGCTAACATATTACTTATATGAGTAACATTCATCATTCAAGTTTCATGTCAGTCCACTAAAAACCACTAGCACATTCTAGCTTTCAGATATTTAGAAGATAGGGAGTTACTTTCGGAGAGGGCTTTCTCAGTCATTTGATCCAACTAAACAGACCCATGGCTTTCGTATGCAACAACTGCAGAGCTATAATAGTCATCTAGACTCTAAAAAAAAATAATAAAAATCTTAGGTTAAAAAAACCCACCCAAACATGGTCCAGTTTCTTAAGGAAAATAACTTTGTTGTTCCAGTATCATCTGTATATATTTTAGAGGAAAACTAACTTGGCATTTGATCAGAAAGATAAGACAATGGCATAAAGAAAAATTACAAATACAAAATCATATAATGAAGTGATTAAAGATCATTCCCATAAACATTTCCATTTCTATTTATATACTTCAGATTTTTAAATAGGCGTTTCCTTTATGGAAAGGATGCCTAAAAATAAGATGCCTTTAATGGATCTTATTTTTAAAAATATCACAACCTACACCACTAAGAACATAAAAGGAAAAAGCTGATTAAAGAAGTCTTGCTATTCATGTATGTTCTGTAACTTGATTTTAAGAAGTACCTTATTGAAGTGATCTCCAATCACGTGCCAAATCCTTGACCACTGCAGCCTAATGCGATTCATGTTGTAATACGATATCTCCACTATCTTCTGCAGGCTGAACATGCGTGGATGGTGTGGGGAAGCCAGCTCATCCATGGAAACAGCACACAGCCATCGCACAAAGTCAACTGAACATTAAAACACACTACTGTAAGTTCAGGATGTTACATTGCAAGAGTTCCTGTAACCCACCAAATGGTCAGCATACATACCTATTGCATTTCCATCCAGCCTAGTTGATCCTGTAAATATCCTAAGGAACAAATAAATGAGTTGCAGTTTTAGCTGCGCATCCACAAGAGTCAATCACATCTTAGTGCTGTAGGCAAGTGTCAGCACATCTCCTGGAGGTACTTTACAATCTTCCATGCCATGAACTCTGCAACTGTTTTATTCTTACTCCTTGGCAACGGTTCACGTCCTTCTCCTAGTCCAAACATTCTCTTCCCTGCTGCAAGTCATAGTCTACTATGCTCCTTTCCCACTGTGCCCACTGCAGGGCACAGGCTCACATTTTTATCCAGGGCAAGGAGTGCTGGAACACTCATTTGGGTGACAGCATGTTAAACTTCACAGGGTGAATAAAAAGATATTAAGAAAGCTTTGCTGCAAGACTTTACTGCATGCCAGCCACCTGCTTGATCTTTACACAGTTCAAGAATACTCTAAGTTGTGGCCGTCAAAACAGATAACAGAAAGACTATGGATGCACCATTGTCCCTTCTTCCCCTTCAGTTGTTCAGAGTCTTGACAGGACTTCAGACCACTGGTCGTGGTTCATACAGAACACTGATAAGTGGAGAATGTTCCCAAATCTTTTAGACTTTGATATGGTAATAGCCACATTTATGTTACAATAAATACCACAAGTCTGAATGTATGATTCTACCGGCTTGCCCAATAGTTTGAATAATTATAAAAAAGTCCAACACATGGCTTATGATAGAAGCATCTCTTCAGACAACGCTTTAGAAGGACAGATGAGGAAGATAATGATTTGGACAAGAATGCAGTGACTAATGAATAAAGAGCTGACGAACAGCAACTAAAGAAATGCTGAAATACTGAAGTTCACAAGACCAAAGAAAATTGCATGATTTAATAGACCAAGGGCATTTATTAATTTTGGATACCTGTCCTGTTCAGGCTAAATCAATGAAAAAGAGAAAAAAAGAAACCCAAATACACAGATTACACACACACAAGTTAGAGACAATTATCAGACAGACTTGTAAAACAAAAATAGCCAAGTACTGTAATACCAACCTAATTCTGGTCTTCGCTGGCTTATTCCAAAGAAAAGGTGTAAAAACACATGCGTACACACAGCACCCCTTCTCACAATGCACTACATTAGTTATACCGCTATTTAATGACAGTCTTTCTTTTGCAAATATTACGTGCCTAAAGAGATACACTTATTGGGTCCAGAGAAAGCATCTAAGTATCAGCATCTTTCTCACAAGAGAAATAGGCTTCAAGAGCAAAAGTCCCTGTCAGAGTCTGCAAATAAAGTGAGGATGGTCAGGAACTTCAACTCACATTTTCCCCAGAAAGAGATTATATTCTCAGTACCTGTCTACTGCTACCACTACACTCTGTGAACTGGTCTCTCCCACGGACTCTTGAATGCTCGCCATATGCCGTTTATCAGCTCCACTTCCAATGAGGTTACCTGCAATAAAAGCCATTAAAACCCAGTATTTAACATCATGAAATTGTGACTTTATATTAACCCCAACTTTATACAAGTAGACAAAGACAAGTGACTACTGCTTCCAATTAGCTTGTAATTTACATGGAGCAGATGGTGCCTTTGCCAGATCTGTGCCAGATTATTACAAAATCAAACATCCAGTTGAAGTATGGTTTTTTCCCCCCCTTAGGGCACTGTGTTTTGACCATCACATTTATTAAGTTAAGATGATGTAATGCTGTTAATAAAAGCTGGAAATGATACAATATTATTTAAAAATATTAACTCTAAATCAGATACAAGTAGTTAATGCTGGGCACAGTTCTGTTATATTCAGCATCATCGTCGTGTATACCATCAACTCCAGAGTATTTTCAAATTAAAAGGTTTCCCTGATGGTTTTCCAAAGATTAAGGCAACTTGCCTTGTCCCTCTCTAATTTACAGCTTAAAATCTAAGGTTTGTTTCCTACACGTAATGCAGGAACAATAGGAACTGGAACAGCAAGCCCAACATGCAGAGACAAGAAATTCCTTTGGAAAACCAATTATCAATCATTGAAACATCTGTTAGTTCCTAAAGATAAATGGCTTATGTTTTTACTATTAAAAACAGAGTGTAAAAACAAAGAACTGATAATACTGGTAACAAAACCATGACTTCGTAAGTATGGCAAAAGTTTTGGTAACATGTTCCAGCAAATAAATCTGGAGGAGTTCTGTTAAATAGCTTAACCCAATTACGAAGTTAGAACATATTTGGTAATTACTAATACATCTTGAAATATACAGTTCAATTTTTAAGTTTCATTAATCCAATATAGCTTCCTCTGGAAGCAAGTAAATATATTTTAATATCTTACAACACTGAGCTTTCTTAGCCATCATATTTCACTTATATGTGAAGTCCAAAATTATTAACCTTACCTAATCCCAGGCCCATAAACTCTTCCCCTCCAGATGCATAGCCTTTAATGCTTCCTTCCCTTTCACGCCCAGAGCCAGATAAATACCGAGTTTTCACTCCAGTTCCTATAAGTTGTGCTAGTTCCAGCTGGCTAATACATTTCAAGATCTAAAACCAAAAGATATTTAAACATTGTGTTTCTGGACACCATTATCTTTTTATTCCTAACATATTTATATTTAATATTTATAGCCTTCCCAGGTTCTCTAACCTTTAAAACAACTTTGACAATGGTAACGGTTTTGATGTAGCTGAAACATTACCAATACAACTGGAAATAAAGTTGAGTGATTCATTCAAGATCACCAGCTGCCACGAATCATTCCAATATGAGAAAAAATAAACAGTACCCAAAAATCTAACTTGGATCTCTAACTACTAGAGGAAACCTTTTTATTACTTCTCACAGCATCAACCTTCAAAACTATAAACAACTTGAGCTGATCTTCTAGAGAGTTCATTGTCCCAGAGAGATTAAAAGACTGAATTATTGCAGCTACCACTTTGAGTAACGATGTTCCAACATAGACAGTGAAAATGCCAGAATTGTGCCTTGCCATCAGCACAAAATTGACACTCTCTTCTTTCTTACTCCCCCACTGCAACATCCCTTGGACTGGCACAAGCATTTGTGAGGGTATGCTGTAAGCCAGGTCCAAGTAATTTGTCAGCTAGAGAACCTTTTGGCTCATATTATCACGTAGCCAAAGACTATTGCCAGTGAACGTAATGCAGCAGGAATGCAAAGGGACAGCACAGATTTAGATCTGATTAAAGAGCTCCTGCAAAATATGCTTTAAGAAAATACATATGATCCCGATAGCCCTAATTTTTCATGTGATCATGGTATAAGTGTTGCCAAACACTGCACAGACAAGTCTGGACCTGTGAACTAGAATATTTTTGTTTACATGAACAAGAATGCAATGGTTTCTGTACAGAATTCCCTGAAGTCAAATAAGATCTTAATATGGTTTTAATTCCATATCAAAAGCACCTACAAAAATTACAATACTGGTCACACAGTGTCTATAGGGTCTGCCAAAAAAAATGCCGTGCATTATTTTATATACATACATACACACACATATATAAAAAAACCACCAACAAAATAACGCACTTGCATCCACATTTTAAACAGGTTTCTGACACATGCTGGCAGCTAATGCAGTTACTAAAGACTGAAAGTAGTAGAAGAACAAAATCCTGCAAGTTTTCAGAGGACAACACAGTTGCACTATTTAAACTAATCAAGTTTTTACCTCATGCCAAGAGTTCCCAAGATAGTTGCCATCTGTGTGAGTGACAGTAATAAGTGTCTTAATGGTATCTATGTTCTTCTGTTTCATTTCTGTAATACTGGAACTGGCAGTCAACAAGGAAAAACGAGCAAGGGCCTGTACATAAGCATCTCGTTCAAGCTACGAGACAGAGAAACAAGCATCGTAATTAAGTCCCTTGAAGAGCTACAGAAAGCTACTTGTCCAGCATGCCTACACAATTTTTCTTCTATGTATAATTGACACTATTAGAGCACTTTCCAGCTGAAGGAGAGCTCAAAGTTTGCAAGTTAGCAAACGCTCTTATTAGAAGACTCAGCAATAAAAGGAAAGCAGAGTTGAAGAAAAGCTTGACAATATCAAGATCTTAAAACAAACTAAAACGAGATGGTAATATTTTATTTTACCATTTCAAGAAAGTAGATGAGACGCTTCATTTTCTATGCGTAAGTTGTTTGTAATTCTTCATCTCCCTCCCAGAGCTACACTGCCCTTAGCAAGCCCCATGCTAAGTCTTATACAAACCTGCATTCCAAAGATACAGGCTATTCTAATTGCACATCGTATTCCTTCCAAACAAAGGGATGCAACTTCTGTGTCATCACAGTTCTGCAAGCCAACACTGTAAGCTGCCAGCAATGGAGTCCATACAAGCTAAAAAAAGGAAGAAGCTAAGTTCAGAAGTCTATTAGGATTTTAGCCCAAAACACTAGGTAACTGAAACCAAATATATGCAAGGAGTCCATCTGTTGCATTACCTAACTCTTCAGAGTAATTTTCCACTTTTTTCCATGCTTAAAACTCTTAGCAATGAAGAGACAAGGAGAACTTCACACTCACTTTGAACATGGGTCTGACATGATCCAGATGAGTGGCACTAGTAAAAGAAGCCTTTGCGTGGCTTACGGCCTCCATGAGGGCTTTAGCTGTTTTAGCCATTTGTTCCATCTCCAAGTTGTACAACAACCTCCGCTGCTTCTCATTAGCTACACCTAAGGGGAACACAACAGTTGCACTGGTTTCTTTTTTATAAGAGCATATTCCACGTCTTTGCGTTGAGCATCACAAAATGTTAAATAAAAGGTATTGCAAATGAAATCTAAAGATAAAAGTCTTCCAGAATGTTAGAATTCAGGAGGCTGTCATAGTTTGCAAGCAGGGAACTCCAGCACTAAAACCCACCCCCCAACTTAAGACTTTATTCTATACAAAATAACTAATTCAGCCCTTTTTTATAGCTACATATTATGACCTAATCATTGGAAGTCAGAGAGGCATACTCTGTTAAGTCACTCTGCCTGTAAAAATGGATGGAAAATCCTTCATCTTCTTAGGCTGACATCCTCAAAACAAAACTAGCCCTCACCAACTTGACAAATAAATTAATAACTTCGTGTTTCTTTATCCTTATACTAAAGGTTGCAACTTCAATTTTCAAGCAAGTTAATTTCGTTCCTATTTTGACCCAGGAAACCTGCAAACAGCATAGAAAACACTGAAAAAAACACTATGCTGAAGATTCAGAATTCACTAATTTAAATTAATACCAGCTATTCTGAGTAAAAGCAGAGTACAGCTGGGGATACTGGATTCTAGTGTACACTACACACAGAAGTCCTCATTTGGTCTAGATGAGGATAGGTGACTACAGATCATGACAAACTTTCTGATCTCTCTCTTTTTCAAACATTATCACAAGGACTGTGGCACTTACCAGCCTCTGAACTATGACATGCTACTGACAGGCAGACAAAAAAAGCCAACCCAAAACAAAACCCCACCTGTTGTCTAGCCTGTAAAAACAAGAAGTTAACTCAAAGTGCCACCTTCAGTTATTCTATCATTTTCTCCTCACACTTCTATTTAAAAAAAAAAAAAACCACAACAACACAGAAAACCCCAAACCAAATCTAGTTTCTAGTGCCTCTCTGCAACGGTGCCAGATGCACTTAAACAGCTATGTTTCCATCACAGAAGTAGCAGTATTAAAGTAATTACTGAGCCAGTTTCATTCCAAGTATCTGTATTAGCTATTCTAGATGTAGTTTATGTATTGCACAGAGATGTTATCAAAAAAAGAGATCTGAACTCCACTATGCCATCCTGAAAGTTACTGCAATAGTTCAGGAGCACTGTGGTCTTTCCAGTTTCTAGTTCCTTCTTACTTGGTTTACTACACTTGGTTGTAATTGCGTATTCTTTTGTCTCTTTCATTGCAATCTTCTTTCCTTCTATTTCTTCATAGATTGTGGATAAATACTCTACTGGCAGGTCTTTACTGTCATTGATTCCTCGATTCATTTTAATGTATTGCTCCTTTGTCATTTTATTTTTTACCTGTAAAAAAGAATGGAAGTTGGATGTCAGATTTCGAATGCAAGTTCCAGGAAAATTTGAACTTCTACAAGTTTGTTTTTTTAATTTCTACCTGTGGACTGTGCAAGTCTGTGGTCAGCATTATAATAGAGTATGCCAAAACATAGGCAGTGTCAGCACTAGCAAATAGTGTTTGCCTAAGAGAGGAAAAAAACAAAACAGGTTTTTAGAGCCCTAGTTCCTCAATCCATTAGCTCTATTTCTACATGCAAGAAAAATACCCAGCAACCAAAGAGCTAACAGAGCCTAAAATTAGTCTTTAGAAACGCATGAAGCCCCAAGTGTTTTAAAATGCAAATAAAAAGGGAAAAAAAAAATATAAAAGCATCTTCTTCATAGTGTTGAAAACTAGCTATGACTGGAATTTTCAAGTACATTCCCAAAAGATTATATATTATCCTCCTTTGGATAATCCTACAAAAGCTAAAGAACAGCTTATTTTTGACTCCCAGGGTTTCATAAAGAATTATACAAAACCAGTCCAGTGATGCACCAACTGGACTAAGGAATGGGAGCCAATTAAGCCTGGACACATAGCTAAACTTCAATGCTAGTTTATTACATTAGAAACAATAGCAACACTGCCTACTTGATGTCAACTAACATATGTACATTTTGTTCAACATCTAACGGGCAAGCAAAAACGTGTAACATCTTATTAGCTATTTTTGCCATGTATTTTTAATTTTAGCAGTTGCTACTGCTTATTACTGTTGTTTACACTTGACTGATCTACATTTGTTTAAAAACAGAACAGCTAAGACAGAGACAATTTAACATACTTAAGGCTTCCCTCTTCCAATAATTCCTTCTAGCAAGTATTTGGGATTTAATGAAATGCCAGCATCAGTATACTTTCGATCCAAAGTTTCCGTTTTGCCTAGCTGCTGAAGAGGTTCAGCACCAATACCAGGAACAAGATCTGCTCCTCACTCAAGCCTGTAGACATTCCTGACCTGATACATGAGTGTGAGTTGCACCTGGCCCCTAAGGGCCACAAACAATACAGCCATTCTTCAGGCACTTATCCAATACAAAGGTTTTGAATTACCGTTGGTTGCATTCAATATATCTAGCAGCAAACTTCTCCATTAATCTGTCAATCTTCTGAGCTTCACCTGGCAGACGAAAACCTTCCAGAAATATACGTAGAGCAGAGACAAAGTCTTTTCCACAGAAATCAAGCTGGTCTACATAGGCATACATCACTTCCTTGTTAAACTTGTTGCTTTCCCCAAGGAAGTCCCCTACTTGAGTCTAAAAACACAAGAGACAGTTACTACTGTGTAATCCAACTGCCAGCTTTGCAAGAGAGTTTATAGTACAAGAATTGCACAGCTGTCAGTTTTGTAAGACTGATACGCTTCACTGAGCGGGCAGAGCAACCGTTAGAGGGATGACAAGAAACCAGTGTCATTAGAAATGGCTTTAGTCTGCATATTCTTGCTTCCCTCACTTCCCAAGGCAAGATCTGCATTACTGTAGAGCCAAGGAAAGCTGAACTGTGCCCAGTTTCACATACAGTAGAGAATGCTTTGCCACTGCAGTACATCATAGTCCTTTACTGGCAAGATACCACTAATGCGGGTACAGATAAAATGCATGTTCCCATTTATGGGGAATCCCTTCAGCACTTTATTGTGAACACAGCTACTTTACTAAAAAGCCTGGGACAGCAAGTAAATAGAAAGTAGCATTGGTATTAAGTACCTTCGTTAGAACCCTTACACTTTCAGTTATCTATTAATGAAATATGAACTAAAGAGAGAGTGCATACAGACATCAGAAGACAGGGGAGAAGATGATAGGGGCAAGAGTATTAATTATCTTATGTTGTATGTAGTCTTACAGAACAGAGGCGTTCTTCTTGGTGCAAAAACTGTGCAATGTCCTCTGCTGTAGTGCCAAGCATTCCCTGCTCCTGTAGATATTGTATTCCTCTCTTTGGTTTTTTATTGAACCTATTCAGTCAAAAACATGGGGAAATTGAGGCATACAATTGAAAATTATGACAACTATAAATTTTTTTTTTTTAACAGTTTTACAGAGCCCTTCTAAACCAAAGATTCTGTGCTGTAGCTCTATGTCTTTTTTTCTCCTTAGAACAAAGTCAATGAATACGCAACAAATATATTAACTACATCACACCATAGGCTACATCTCATAAGGTACATTCAGTTGCCGATAAGCTTAAAAGTTATTGCTGGAAAACTCACTTAAAAACTGACCCTTTTGAAATATTAAAAATTAGAGAATTTCCACGAAATGTTAAAAATGTTGCTGTTCAAGATCTTTTTATAGCATTTACAGACATAAAGATCTCCAAATTAATGAAAAAGTAGTAAAACATAGCTGGACAATGATTTAATTCTCCAAACTCTATTTCAATAAAAGACAACAAATGGTGTAAGAGCTGTAAGACAACATTAAGCCTACCTGCTCAAATCAATTTCTCCATAGGTACACACACACTTTCCTCTCTTGTGCGGCTGAACCAGCACAAAGGAAAGCTGTGAAACCACCCTCTACTCCACCCAAGATTTTACTGAATTCCTTTTAACTACCATAGCCTCCAGTGTTAGCTTTTGACAACAGCAGGCAAGAGTCTTCAGCATTAGGATCAATTTGTAAGTGTCCCTACAGGTATGACTGTGTAAGACCATAAGAAACAATATGGTTGTACACATAGGTTTGGGTTTTTTTAACTAGTGAACTTTTATTTTCCTGTCATACTGGACTTACAGTTCTATCCCATGTTCAATTATTTCCTTTTGTTGCTTGATGACTTCAAATTGCTCAGGATCATCTGGGACAGCAGTCTGGGTACCAACACTTCCAACTCCTGATGACACAGTGGAGTCCAAGGAACTGACACTACTTCGTCTCCCTCCACTCTCAAGGCATTTACCTTCAGCCATTTCCTGTTCAGATGGTTTATATGAACCTATTTATAAACAGGGCAAGACTTAAGTTATCCTGTTCAGTCAAAAAGCTTATAGTTATAAAACTTTTTAGTAGAAATTCATTACTCAATATTCTTATTTTACCACATATACTTTTTGGCAGTCTATACTACGTGAAGATACTATATTGATGCAATTCTAAAGTAATCCAACAAAAGGAAGAAGAGCAGCCACAGCTATGGAGACATTCTTGCACTTCAACTTAGTAACTACAAGATTTGTCACATGTCTTGATCTATGTAAGCCAGCTTTTATAGTGTAGACAATGGCCTGGCTAAAGCTCTTATTTGAACCAGACACTTGGAGAGTCAGTTACTGCAACAGCATTAACAATTGTTTGTAAAATACTTCATTCGTATGAACAAATAGTTATGTAAAAACCTAGCATCCACACTTCTGAATAGCTTCTAAACACTGAATAAACACAAGGACAAACTTATTAAACAAATTAGTCTCTCCATAAGGAAACAATCTTACCCAAGCTAGCCTGATGATTGGGGTTCACATAAAGGTCTTTGCTCCATTCTACCATACATTTTAAAATAGAAACCAAACATTCAAGTCCTTTTTTCCTCAGGCTTAGTTCCTAAAAAATGAACAAAAAAACTCAATAAAAAAGACACCAAAACCCCGAACCAATATATGTATATCCACAAGTTTTTAGAAGGCATTACATCACACCATTCAAATCTTAAAGTTTGTCAGTTAGGGGGAAATCTATCGGTTATACAAAGTCTCTGCCCCTTGACTATTTAGGTTGGATACATCCAGGCCAAAAGTAACCATAACCAGACTGACACCAGAACACATTCCAGCTGCTTTAAGCAGATGGTCTATTGACAACTGGTGAGTACAACCAAGGGGCAATAAACACCAAATCCTAAATGCAGCCCCTTTGTTATATGAATGATTATGACCATCCAGAAGCCTCTATAGTGTCAGATCTCTCCACAAGCAAGACAAGTGTCTTGTTATCTTAGCTGTACAGTAAAGAGTTCTATTCAAAATCTGAAACAAAGATCTCCTGGTTTTTACTTCCATTTTCTGGTCAAAGGACCACGGGGAAAAAAAATAAAATAAAAATCAAGCAAGCATTGATACAATTCTAATCAAGGGTGTGAGGTGCATTCAGTTCCGAAACCAACACTGGCACCAAGTTCACTTCAGCCCTGAAAGCCATTAGGCTGGGCTAGAAAAACAGTGCTATGGGCAAGGCGAATGTCAGAAATATCTGCTCTTGCTGAAAGCAGTCTGTACTCCACCCTCCCTCTAAGGACTGGGAAAGTATAGTTTTAAAAATAAAATACTTGTGGTGGAGATATGGCATAAGAAGTTTGTACAAAGCAAACACAAGATGAAGGTACTGCTGGTTCATAAGCCCCAGAAGGAAAGTCATTTGAGCAAGGCAGAAGGCGGCTCATTTGATTCTCTCTCCCATGGCAGACCAACAAAAGAGCCCAGAACAAGCCTAGTGTCACAATACAAATATGCAGCAAAATCATCAAGTAAATTAATCATACTGCTTCAGCACCCAATTGCAAATGAGCTAACTAATAAAAAGTAAGTAACATCAGTAGGTTACAGACAACACAAACCACTGGAAGTATCAATAACAATGCAGAGATAGCATCATTTATGAAAAAAATAGAGCACCATTTATGAAAAAAATAGTACTTTATCTTCAAAGCTGTTTTTCTTACCTGTAAAGGTGTCATTCCCAACTCATGCCCACTTCGTCCCTGTGCGATTTTGGACAAATCATTTACAAGGCGTTCAAATATATTAGCAGCGTTTAAATCACAGTCATAGTTAACATAAATATCCACTACACACTGGGCATCTTGAAAATAAAAGAAAGTGCAAGTATTAGGATTCAGTGTAACAGCATTTTTAAAAGGAATTGGCCAGTTGGAGCAGGCAGTGGGGATGAATCCAGACATTTAACCCAAGCACTATGGGATCAAATTCAATTTTTTATACTTAAACATTATATGCGGCATTTGTCTTCAAAATACTTTTCATCAGCTGCCACAGGAAGTGACTGCTTTTCACAACAATGGAAATACCTGCACAAATTCTAGTTAAAGTCTGAATCACCATCCATTTGTGTTCAAAGGAGCTTGAAGAAGTCTCTAGAATATTCAGGAAGATCTCTTTGAAGAACACCTGCAAAATAAATGAGGTAAAGGACTTGCTGATCTGAAACTTATTAGAACCATGTCAAATCTACAAATTCATTTCTATTCAGTAATTTCTCTTAAAGAGAGTATCATCTCATGCATATTAGAATTTGAATACAGTAGTAATATACTAGTTTAGTAAGCAAACAAAACTAAGACATTAACTTCTAAGTTCCAGCTGTCTTTTTATCATAGCAGTATTTTTATTTGAGAACTAGAGCGTCATACAAATGATGGATAAAAAGTCTCTCACCTCAATCTGCATTTTTAAATGGGTCTTAAAATTTGAAAGCAGCGTGAGAAAGATGGCAAGAGAGAGCTCAAATACATCAGGAACAGAAGAGACTCCATTTTTAGATAGCGCTACACAAAGATATTGCTTGATTGCATTGATGAACATTTCATGTGTCCTGAAAACTGGACCAGCATTCTGCAGTACTGAGAGAAGAAGCTGGAGAGACACTATCTTAGAACGCAATTCATGGGATCTAGAAAAAATTCAACATTAAATATATTTTTATTGTATTTCTGAATACATACTTCTATTCAACATGAGCGCTGTAGCATTTCTTCCACGTCAAGAAGTGACTGCTATTTTAATTCATTTCAATGTGAGGGGTAGGAGGGGTGGAAGACAGCCTGCAAGTGATTTTGGACAATATCTACCATCTTAATTTGGAGATTTTGCAGGAGTATTAACATCTTCGACTAGGACAATAGATGCAACTCAGTGCTACTAAGAAGCATTCCCCCACTCCATCAAAAGCTTCACAAATACTACAGTCAAGGCCACTTCAATTGATAAGAATAAACCCATTACACAAAAAAACCCTCAAGTATTAAATTTTTAATAATTTGAAGCAAGTTTCAATCCTAGATTCACCAAGCTAACTGAAACAAGGGCCTGACAGGTGAATTTTGAATACCTGCTTTACTATACAGCAGCTACTTAACTGTCTCCAAAAGCTACCTGAAGAGGACAGTGTAATAAATACAGTCTCATTACTTGGGATCTGGTGGTCCATCACCGAGTGGTTTCATGGAGAGCTTGCACAATGACCTGAACACAAGGAAGGCATCCTTTTGTAGAACATGGGAAAATTTGGCAGCAGTTTGATGTCCAGATACATCTGTTTCCTTGAGAGCAAGAAACACAACATTAGATCCTCAGTGAGACAAAGTAACAGAGCAATTAGGAAGATTCCACAGCGCCTCTGAGAATTAGCTACAGATTAAGAAAATGGTACATTTGGCAAAATTTAAACTAAACCTAGACAGGACTACAAATGATCTGGATCTTTTCACACATGTTGACTGACTCTTCCCCTCTGCCCCCACCCTGTATTAAAATACAACTAATCAACTTTAGAACAGCTGTTTTACAATGTCTACTTAAATTGCAGTTACTGCTTCCTTTTCGAACCTGAGCAGAACACATACATTAAAGCTTCTGTCCCTTCCCTCCCCAAAATCCCACTGTTTTAGTTGGCATGATAAAAACATTTCTCCTTTCCTAAATATACATTAGCATCCAGTGAAGTTATTTACCAGATTATCAGTGGAGGAAACAGATTGCCCGTCATCTGGAATCCCGTTTGTTTGTACATTTTCATTACTAGAGCCAGAAAGAGTAATATCTGCAGTCTCTGATGCAGGTAGAGCCTTAACTGTTTCTGTTACCTGCTTTTCTTCAGCCACTAAAGGGGAAAAAGGAAAACTGATTAAAATCACCCATTGAGCTTTTTTATCCCATGACTTTGTGATGGGATGGGATCCCATGACTCTACAGCCAAGTGGGACAGAAGCGGCACTGGTTAACTAGAAAGTTTCTCAGCTACCAGCAAAAGAAGAATATTGCAAGACAATAAAAACTGTTCTTATGGCCTTAGTAGGTGTTGCTGAGAAGATACTTAGTAACAAAAAAAACCCAACAACTTCCACACTTTTATAATCACAAGAATGAAAGTTTGGCGATACACATGCATCTATTTTACTTCAGAAGATTTTGCTACCTTTCACAGCTGACTTGACCACATCTTCCAAGATGCCTTTAACCATTTCCTTTCCTCCATCAGTTGTTTCCTCTAACGAAACACAGAGATAATTTTGAATTTAGTACTTAGTTTAGGAAGATTAAAAGGAGAAACACAACAGAGGCAGAAGGATTAGAAGTCATAGATTTTCTTTAGTAGTTCTCCTCTAAAGCCATTTCCAACAAGTCACACAAAAATACTCATTGATGTTATTTCCATTGTTTAAATCAAAGCACTGATATTTTTCATGCAGTGATTTTGTCATTTGTATTTATCAACTGTTCAAACTTAGTTTTGGAATATCCTACGTTCCTAATCTGGATACAGTATATGAAGACCTTATCATAAGCATAATACACATTATTTTTACCACAGGACTTCAACTACCTCAAAGTGATTCTGTCACGTCCCACGATTATTCTCTTCCTTTCCTTCCCCTTTATCAACCTAATCAAGTCAAATCCCATTATAATTCTATATACATAAACTATATATAGTTTTACTAGGAATTCTAGGGAATTCCCGAGAATTCTAGGGAAAACGTGAGCCTTTCTTCAACAGTTATAAAGTTGCAGACAGAAGCTAAGGATGGCCTGTATATTCTGAGTAACTACTGAGAAAATCCAAGCATGATTTGAGCCAATAACCCCAGTCACTTCTCCCCAAAACAGCCTAAAAAAGTATTTTCCAATAGAAACACTGTAACTGAAAGCAACAGACACAACCTAGTCTTGTTCACCTGATGCTGGAAGAGTCAGATCCTGCTCCAACTTCATGTCTCTGTTTTCTGCCCTCTCAGGCTCACCGTTTGTTAATTCCACACTTACAGGAGCAGTGGTTTTGCCATCCTGATAGCTGTGCTTTAACTGACCAATCTTCGGAGACCTGGTCACCACTTGAATTGCAGCAGACTGGGATTTTTGCTGATTTGTTTTTTCTACTTCTCTGGATTCTTGTATCTTGAAAAACCAATATGAAAAAGTTAATCTAGGCACAAAACATGATAAGGGAAAACAGATGTCTATGATGACTGATGTTCCTTTGTGAATTCACATGTTAACAAGAAAGAAACAGTGAAAAATATAACCACTTGGCCAGACAAATTAAAAAGATGCATTTCAAGCTTATTTTAAAAGCATCCCATCATTTGTTTATACAAAGCCATTTGGCAGTAACTACAGTCTGAAACCTTGTTATCAGCAATAAGCTTCATTTTATTTTTAATTAGTCAGTATGCTTCACTACAGGATTTGACAGGTTTTTTTAAATTACAAGTCAATAAATATCCAATTACAATGACAGACCCATTAAAAGTAATAATAAAAAAGTTTCCTGTTCATGTGTCAAGCCTAAACATTTGATATGAGCAAAAGTAATAGTTACATACAGCTTGATTTTCCATCCGTGTAAAAATGACATTTAACATCTGCGTAAGGGTAGCTTTGGCAGTTGTCTGATTAATAAGATTTTTACTGGCCAGATAGATGTTGTAACAGGTTCTAACAGTCTGAAGAATTGTTCCTTCATGAATTTCTATATACGGAGACGTTACTGCAGTGAGAAGAGCCTGAAAAAGTCCATAACACAGTAAAAAATGAAATCTAAGCAAGTAGGCAGCAATACACTTCATGCAGGTCTTCCACAATAATCAGTGGATTTGTTATGAAACACATATCTGTTTATAAGATGTTATAAGGAACTTCTAGTTCTCTGAAACGACCTTTCAAATTAAAGAAAGTAACAGAACTTCCACACATCTCTGTTCTCTCCTGAGCTGTTAAAGTGTTTTATCACAACTAGTTTTCCACTAAGGGAGATATTCCGCCTCCAAACGAAGCAGTTATTATATTCTATAGCTTCATTTCTATGAAAGGGCCAATTGGTCTACACTGCCATCAAATTAGATTACTAAATGGTTCACCAACTTCCAGCCTCAGCTATGTTAACCCAAGTAGATTTCATAACCAGAACACACACCACTGGTGCTACTATGCCTTAACATATACTGCAGATCTCCGGAAAAATGGACATAAGAGCAGACAGGCTAGAGCAGCAGGCCATGATACTGCATCACAGTTACAGCGCCTTCAGTTGAAGGCTGATGCGGCCTAATGAATGTGGGCATTACTAGCCTAGAAGATGAACATCGAGCTGTCTGCAAGATGAAGTAGCCAGGCCATGGCTCATCCCAGAAAGAAGGACAAACATTTATAAAGTATTCCCTTATGTTCTGCTTCACCAAGAGGAAATACATTTCACATACCAATTCTGACCTGGTGACAGCCTCCCTAAATTCAATGACACATCTAACAGTGTAAGAAATGGAGAAACTGGGCCCTAAATAGTACTTTGCATTAATTTTTTCCAGTTACAAAATCAAAGTCAAAGAAAGCAAAATTAATACTGCACCAAAATGAACCAAATAAAATACCTTAATTATCTGCAGTTGTACTCCTTCATCTGTTTGAGGACCCTGAAAGCAATTGCAAATGGTTTCAACTATTCGGTCAATCAGTCTTTTTCCAGGAGCTCCACTGTCTGGAGCATTGCCAGTGATATGTCCATATGCAATGAGTTTCTAGGTAGAAAGAATGCAGGTTAGACAACCATATATTGTTACGTAAAATACAGTTAAGTACAGCATAAAAAGGGGGTTTTAGACAGCATACCTCACAACCAGTTTTAACACAAAAATTTAACACCATCAATAGTCTGGCTACCAAATACTTGGACTGTTCACTATATCTGTTTTGTCTAGATGTGTAAGTGATAAACAAGCTTTTTCCACCCAAATCATTTCTTCCTACCGTAACCAGACAAAGGTTTTTAACATCAATCTTTGGATCTATTCACAACAGAAAGGTTCTGCCCAAATAGCTAGTTGAGATTAAGTTGCATTTGTTTTTTCTGTAAGAATCTAAGGACAAACAAGGCAGAAGGATTCCAGAGTCTGACCTCCCATCACGTCAGCACTACAAGAAACACCATGGTACATACTCCTTTTAGAGCATCACAGGTGAAACATCTTTACTGAATAATGTAAGCATTCATGAGCTTCAGTAAAGGCTTGCTTCACTATAAAACCACACATACATTTCTGACTTTGACAAGACACACTTTCAGCCAAGTCTGATGATAACCTATTTTGCACGGTATGTGCATCTAGGTAGCCATAGTGGGTATCTGCACAGCTGTATGTTCTCAGGACAGTATTACTTCTTCACTCTAGGAATGCCAACAGCACACAAGATTTTTGTAACTGCACGTTTCTCCATTTCACTCTGTCCAAGTTTAAACAGAACACTTACCTGTAAACAATCCAGTGAAGTACTGACAATGCGTGGAGACTTTGACTGGCAGGCCAGTTCAAACGGAAGGAAATATTTATCTGCTTCAATGAAGTTTGCTTTTGGTGGAGCAGCAGTGCCTTCTCTAGGTCAGATAAGAAGAGTTATTAATTTTTCTAAACATGTATATCACAGCAAACTATGCTTTCTCCTTTTCTAAATTTAAAGCTGAATGGTACATACAAATGTAATGCAAGTTTCTCTCACATACTCTTAAAGAAAGTTCAATTTTCTTTAAAAATCACAAAAAAAACCACTTTACATTTATTTATATTGCATCTGATCTTTTTCGCCTTTCGTCAACTTAACTCTTCCCTCACTACACTCCAACACTGTTGCACTACCTGAAATACTGGGCAACTCCTACACAGCTTCATGATAAATATATCAAAGTTATTCTGAATTAAACAGTGCCCATATGAGGAATACTAAGCAGAGAGAAACACATTTGGGGGCTCATTTTAAATCATAGCACAGTGCTGGAAAAGTGTTTTAAAATTTGGATTTAAGTAATATTTAAATTGGTATTCTTGATCTAGGTAGTTAAGAGCATAAACTATCAAACAGAGGATACCTACTGCTCTTTATGATTTCCCATCAGGCTATATTAAGCCCAGTAAAAGGAAGTGAAAAGCTAGCACCTTTTAGAAGTTTTGCAATTTCTTCATAGTGAAACTCAGAGGCAGTTATGGCTTGAGTACCCATAACCACAAACATTGTGTAATTGGAACACACGGGCCATATCATGTTTTTGGCAGAGAGGTATGTGACTGGGTATTCACAAACTCACTGCCATAATGTATATACACTCTTACATTTCCACTATCAAATTATTCCACTTGCTGTTTTCTGGCATAGTTTACAGCAATTAATTATTTACCTTTGCTTTTCCAGCTCCGTTTTTATTTCATCTGGAAGAAAGAAAAAAAAAATTCAAAACAACACCCAACATACCTTATCATTATCAATAACACAAATAAGGAAAATGTAATAAAGCAAAGCTGTTTCAAACCAGAAGTGCCACACTTCAGTATTTGCTATTCCTTTGCTGTGACATCTTCAGCTTCATAGACTGTAGACAGTTACACTGTTTATTGGAAGGCATACCTCTCAACTTCTACATGAAAAAGCTAATTTTTCCAAACATTCTTAACAAAAGGTATCTTTAGAAAATACAGGTATAGTATGCAATTTTTATTCAAGAGCAAGTCTACATCAGAGAGAGCTCAGGTCTGCAGAAGTGTTTAAGCCACTGCATAAACCATTAGTTCAATGCATCAGACCTTCCTGTTAACTACAATGCTGGTTAGCCTGCTTTTGTTAAACATCACAATATGACATCAGCTGAACAAACAAACTCCCAGAGATAAGAAATCTTAAACGCATGCTGTCATTTTGCCAGCAGAGCTTTATTTTTTTTTTTTAAATTACACTTTTAGGGAGCTTTTCATAAAATTAAATACAGGGAAAAAAGTTTCTCTCTCATTTCCACTGTATACAGCAGCAAATCCCAAAGATCCTAGTATGGCTTTTTGAGGATTTCTAATGTTATCATCATGATGCACAATACAGACCAGAACTGCACTACACCAGTGTCCTGGTTTCAGCTGGGATAGAGTTTATTTTCTTCCTAGTAGCTGGCATAGTGCTGTGTTTTGCATTTAGGATGAGAATAATGTTGATAACGCACCGATGTTTTAGTTGTTGCGAAGCAGTGCTTGCACTAGTCAAGGACTTTTCAGCTTCCCATGCTCTGCCAGCAAGGCCATCATGCTCAGTACATAAACTGGGGAAAGCTGGCCAGGGGGGCCGCTGCTCGGGGACTGGCTGGGCATCAGTCGGCAGGTGGTGAGCAATTGCACTGTGCATCACTTGCTTTGTATATTTTTTATTATTATTGTTGTTATTATTATTAGTATTTTATTTTATTTCAATTATTAAACTGTTTTTATTTCAACCCACGAGTTTTCTCACTTTTACTCTTCCGATTCTCTCCCCCATCCCACCAGCGGGGTGGTGGCGGGGAGAGTGAGCGAGCAGCTGTGCGGTGCTCTGTTGCCTGCTGAGGTTAAAGCACAACAACCAGACACAGCATAAGCACATACTGTGAACGCTGACAAAAACATATCAAAAATAGCACACACAGTAAGGCTACACAGCTACAATCATTTGTAACACCACGTGGAATCCTGTCCATCCCACCCTATCTCACCTGCCTGCAAATTATCATGCCCACAAAACTTGTTTCAATTGCGAAGTTACCAGAAATGGATCATTCACTCAATACTTGTTCTCCACAACTCCAGAGAGGCACCATTGTTTGGGATTAGATGTTCAGAGTTCAGATGATTTCAGTGCTGTTCGTGAACCTCAATAATTTCTTCTGTCTCAGAAGCATCAATACACAAAACCTACTAATGAACAAGGACTGCAACAAACACATATTACAGTTTTTGCACTGTCCTATTGTTCAATGACTTTTACAAGAATTAATCCTTGCAGAGTATGCCTATTTTGTAACATTACTACCCCTATTTTATAGAGAAAACGGAAGCAAAACATGGAGGAAAACTGTACAACTACAAGCTGTGAGTGATAAGCTACATACAGGACTGGGACTTGTTATTCTGTCTGCCATACTCTCTCATTAATGCCAACACAGTCAGCAGTCAAGTAAGAAGCAGTCTGACATCCATTAGCAATAAATGGTGTAACAAGAACTGAAGGAACATTATCCACCCTACAGTCAACAGAAGAATAGACCACATCAAAATTGAAGAGTCACAGGCCCACAATGTGTCATGGCTCTGTTCAGAAGCCCACCATTTTCTAATCAGGTCCATCATGCAAACAACCATGCCTGGTAGTTTTAAAGGAGAGAGAATTTTCACTCGCCGGTATTGCACAAGCCAGCAGCAAGGCAACGAGCTGAGCCAAGCGCATAGCCCCAGTGACTGGGATTTCAGAATTAGAAGTAACTTTGCAGCTCTGCTACAGTGCAAACCCAGCGTCGTCATCTCCTAATACTTCAGGCTTTAACTGATAAGGGGAGTCAACAGAACGGAGACTGTTGATAAGAAATAACCAAGGTTTCCCATGCCAAACAGACAGACAACGTAAATCCTAACACAGCACCACTTCTTGGATCACTGTTTTCTTCATTCCGGTGTCCAGTTGGTTTATCAACAAGATGGCTAGTCAGTTCAATTCAGCAAAATTTGAATTCAGTCCTCTTGATTTTATTAATTTCTCCATCTTTAACACCACATTATGATCCACAGAGCTACCGAGAACAACATACACTAAAGGACCCACCAATTTATTGTGTCCCTATTTAATCCGTCTTATTATTAGAGCACTGTATTCCTGTCGCTTACAGAACTGGCTGCTTAAAACCTTATTATTAGAGCACTGTATTCCTGTCGCCTACAGAACTGGCTGCTTAAAAAAAAAGAGTTTTCTGGGCAGCTTTACATGTTCAGAACGCTTAGTCCTGCCTCCAGGTCTTGGCAGAGAAAGGCATATTTTAGCTATAGCCAGAATCCCAAGTACAGCAGGATGCCAGGGTGGTCAGCTATAACACAGTTAATGCTGTATTTCAGACACCCTGTAGAACTAGGCTTTACAGGGTTTTTTTAATGATTGGGAATACTCAACACACTCTGAACTAAGTTTATTTTTACAAAGCAGAAAGACTGTCCAAGTTAGCCAAGTGGTCCTCCTTGCACTAAAAATGAAAATTTGTCTCATTTAAAAAAAATGTTTCCTTGATTTGATAATGTTTTGGTCAAGTCAGACTAGACACCTTTTGAATACCTCACAGGTATTTCTATAGCACATGAAATAGAAAGCTATTTTATATATAAAAGGGTTGCTGCAAATTTTCTTCCCATTGGCAGATCAATAAAGTGACTATCATCAGAGATACAATAAAAAAGAAAATCCATATTTGATACATTTAGCTCAGTGAATGTGAGTTTTCTTTAGGTGCTTCCTTGTTTGCACACTTACCCAATTCCCACTCCTCCTGAGCAGCTGCCACTTCAGAAGTTGTGGACAAGCCTAACTTTTGCGATCTTTGAGTTGAAACTGAAACCTGTTCAGTGCCCACTAGTCTGGCCAGCCTATTACTCAAAACTTGTCTCAGTTTGTCTAGTTCAATTTTGGCACCCTTCTTCCCATTGCACCCAGCTGCTGGCAGAAGGAAAACAATGTCATACATACCATCTTCTTTCCGTCATACTATTTTGTGGGAGGTGGACAGGGAGGGCTTGTTGGGGGATCCCTTGGAGCGGGGGGTCCAAAATAAAAATTCCTCACCTAAAAACTGTTTGTTAAAAAAAATTTCAAACTACAGTAAGAATATTATAGCAATAAGTCCACCCAAGAAAATAAAAAGGTTATTTTGTAAAATTTAATACCTTACAAGAAAAAAAGTTTCATTGTTGGGATATGTTATTCTCAGCTACAGAAGTGCTCACTTCCATATTTAGTGTGTAACCAAGTAAAGCTATTTTTTTCTGAATCTCTATATCCTACTGAAATAATTTCTCTTTCTTTCAGAGAGATCACTTTCCCCCATACTGTTTGTTAGCAAAGCAGCACAGCAAAAAAAGTTTTGAAACGAAACTTCATAAAGATTTTAGCCTTAAGGATGCATGATCATGTCCATCTTTACTGATAGTTACATATTTTTCCCATGCAAGATCTAATGTAAGAATAGCATCCCATATTAGAGCAACGACAATTTCACTCTCAGAAATACTCCATAAATTTAAAATAAATAAATCTAACCAAGGCCTGACCAAGTTCCCCACAATTTTATTATATAAAGGCTTTTCTAAAGCCATATAAAAACATCTGCACCACAACAGTATTTTAATAAATAATGCTGGCAGAAAAGAATAAATGAAAGGACAAAAGCAAGTTACAGGCATGCCTCTGCTACTGATTGCATCAAAATAGTTTGGAAATCTCCATATCTGAAGCGCTCATTTGGTGGTCTGACCACCAAAAGTGAGTGAAACAGAAATTGTTACCTAATTGAAGTCTGTTGCCATGAACAGCTTGCCAAGCCCCGACCAGGCACAGCCAGCTTCCAGAAACCTACTGCCACTGTCACTCTCCTCCTCCAGTCACAGGATTAAGAGGCACAGCTCAATTCCCTTCCACAGCTACAGAACACAGTCTGAATTTTGGTCAATGTCTGGTCATCACAGCACAACACTGACCCCTCACTTGGTGCTTTCGGTACTAGAGCTGCCTGGTACTTTCAAGGCCAGAATGTATCGGCATACATTGCATCCACTTCAGTCACAGACATCTTCAACTCTGGGCACTACGTGTGCTGCCCACTCAACGCAAGCCTTTCAGCATTCCTATCAGGCAACACAACCGGAATAACAAGCAAGGCCTTGCAGCAATTTCTTCCAGAGCTTCTGGCCATAATAAAAGTAGGATGAAGCTCATGCTGAGAGCAACTACTGTTCTATATTAGATGGATGGTTTAAGTCTGCTTGTATTGAAAGCTATGTATTAAAGTGGAGGAAATAATTGCCTGCCTGCATCCTATGTTAATGTACAGCCAAGTTTGTCTCAGTGGAAGCAAACTAGTTCCTGTGCAGAAAATGGCATAGCTTGTGTTAGCCCAAGGACATGAGCAATGTCTTTCCATAGCTTGTCAGAACACCAGACAGCAATGCCAATACAAACACATGGAGCAGCAGCAAAAGCTTCCCTCCCCCAGCCCAGTAAAGTCTACTGCATTGCCTAATTCCAGGCTGCTTTAAACTTAAATCAAAAAAACCAACACCCCGCATTTATTGATTCTATCGATCTACAGAGAACCCTTTAGAAAACGCTGCCATAATGAAGCAAGACTATCTCCTCTTTGCCCCAGCGTTCTCAAAACATGCTAGCCAAGAGGCTACTAAACTAAGAAACGCAAACTTCTTTTAGACATCCGTCATTTATACCCAGACACTTCCTAAACATACAACTAGATTCTTAAGTGAAGGCATGGTTTAAGAGATTTTTTTTTTTTTAAACTCATTAACAAGCTAACTAAACAAATTCTGTTTACAAAGCCTCAAAGATATGTACGTGGAGGTGCCTAGGCAATCAAAGAAGGTCACATAACCAGGTTTGCTGCACAGTATGCCATTTAAAACAGTCCTAATAGGGCAAGAGTAATAGTTTATATGAGAAATCCAAGTGCACAAGTATAGCATTAGACCAATATGAACTGCTGTGATACATACCGTCTGTGTTCCACTGTAAATTTTTCAGGACAGAGATTATTTCAGTAGATTTACTAAGAACCATGTGTACCTAGAGCTCCATGTAAATGCTTATTAAGCAACTATTTTTATACAATACACTGGCTGTCTGTTGAAAACAAGTTTTCTTGAAAACACAGTTTTCTAAAGCAGAGCAGAACAGCTTCTCTGTTTAAAAACCACCATTTCTCCCAATCTCTCCTGGGGCTTATTGGCACTAAGAGTACAGGATACAACCATTACACCTACTGATGAAGCAAAAGACTGAATGAAGGAATCTATTCAAGCTCTGCTTACTCAAAATTAACACTGTATATTTCAAAGGAAGAGGTGGACAGAGGAAAAAAAAAAACCACCAAACCCAAAAACACACCACTGAGAACTGATTTTGTTCCTTTTCTTCCACACTTCTTGTGTTTACGTCCTATTTGAGCCTGTTACTTCTCATTTCTACAAAGTCATGAAGATATTTTGCAGTCCAAAACTGCACAGTATTAGTCCAGTGAAAGGTATATTACTCAGAAAGGAAGAGAAAAAAGGGTAAGAACAGTTTAAAATTAGAACGATTAAAATGATTAGTTGCCAACAATGTGCGCTCGCAGCCCAGAAGGCCAATCGTATCCTGGGCTGCATCAAAAGCAGCGTGGCCAGCAGGTCGAGGGAAGTGACTGCCCCTCTACTCTGCTCTGGTGAGACCCCCCCGGAGTACTGCGTCCAACTCTGGAGCCCTCAGCATAAGACAGACACGGACCTGTTGGAGCAGGTCCAGAAAAGGGCCATGAAAGTGATCAGGGGGATGGAACAGCTCTCCTATGAAGGAAGGCTGAGAGAGTTGGGGTTGTTCAGCCTAGAGGAGAGAAGGCTTCGGGGAGACCTTATTGAGCCTTTCAATACTTAAAGGAGGTTTATGAAAAAGATGGCAGCAGACTTTTTAGCTGAGCCTGTTGTGACAGGACAAGGGGGAATGGCTTCAAACTAAAGGGGGGTAGATGTAGACTAGATGTAAGGAAGAATGGACTAGATGACCTTTAGAGGTCCCTTCCAACCCAAACTATTCTACGATTCTATGATTAGAACAGATTAAAATTAGAATGAAAGAATACCTATATTTCGTACACAAGAATGACAGCAATTTTCAGTAGTAATTTACTTAAGTTCTCAGGAGTTGAACACATTCAAAACAATAAAGAACTCATGTAAAAGAAAACAAGAGCATCATTCCCACAGTTAGAAATACATTTCTCTGTCTCACCAAACAAAAAATTTAAAGCATATGTAATTAACAGAAACACTACTGCAGTAACACTACAGCAGAAATTGTAGAAATAGTTGCAGGTTAATTTATATTAGGTAGTTGTAGGATACACCAGTTCCTCTCTATTTAGAGAAAAGATGCATCATAGATTTCCCTAGTACCAAGAGCAGATATCATTTACACATGACCCGTGCCTGTGTTGACTAGTTTATAAATGGTACAATATCTCAAGACTCCATTAAAAAGACCATTGTATAAATAAGACTGCACTGCAAATGGAATTTAGTAAGAGGCAGAAAGGGATTATTTGAAGTATGTCACAGAGAAAAGAAAAAAAGAAGACAACAGCTGACACAGTTACCAGTTTCATGAAGTTAACTTTACATTTCTCAAACTGAATTAATTTTACTCAGAGTTAACTGGACTTTTTTTTATTATTATTCAAAACACTGAAGCTTCTTTCATCCATAACAGTTTGTATAGATTACAAAGTTTGGCCTGAATTCCTCAGACTGCAAGTAATGTTCTTCCCACATTTCCTAGCATGTTTTCTATTGCACAGGGCTTGATAATTAAGCTAACACTTTTGAAACTGAAGTCACAGTCTCAGTTAATATAAAGTATAAGCTTAATTAAACTTAAGTATATGTAAATAAACCTGATTTTTTTATCTGAGTAAAAAAGAGCTTAACCTAAACAGAATAAAGTTTGGGGAAAAAAAACCCATGTGTAAATAAAAGAAACCACATTCATGTTGGCAACTTAAAATGATGCAACAACATTCACCAAATATAATAGAGATCCTTTAGTACAGTAATCAAGGCCCTGCTAGGGCAGGACAGTTAGGCAACAGAAGGTTATCTATTCATGCCGACCTCTGCTTTAGCCCAGGGAAGCACATGGACTTCTTTTTCCAAGAAAGATTAGCAAAAAAGTGTCCATCGTCACAGGCATTAACTACCCTCAAATGTACTGTACCTTAAAATATGTATGCATAGAATAGTTCTAATCCAACATGCAAATGCTAATAGGTGGCTATTGCACAATACCCCTCTCCCAAAATCACAATCTTTGATGTGTCAGCAAACATAAAGACCTTCACTAGTAATCTTTCAAAGAAGTTCCCTTTCTCACCCTCTAAATATATTTACATAGCAGCAAAACAGGTTCCCAGTCCTGTCAGTGGGTTGGGTGCGTGTTGGGGAAGAAATCAGGAAAAGGAAGTAAGTAGGAAAAGTAGTCTCTAACTGCTGGGGCACACGTGTTATACTATTGCTCACAACGTCAACCTCAAATAATAATAAAAAATACCCTTCTACCTGGTTACCTTTCTCTGGATATACTATCACTACAGTTGGCTCCTACAAATTTCTTGACGGTAAGGATTGTGGGAAGGAAGATAAAAGTGACAGCTATTTTTCAAGCTTGCTTTCACAGTGCATTGGACAGAACCTGCATCTGCCCAGTTTCCTTACATACTCAACCTGTCTTTTCTTCTGTTCTGGATAAAGTAAGCGTTCCCAAATTAAAGGAAAAACATTGGTGCAAAGCAACCAAAACTGTAAGAGAAATGTTACTCTTGCAAATTAAGAAAGGCCATAGAGAACTCCAACTGTAAGAGCTATACTGCTTTACCCAGCCTATGTTTTCCCCCTTCATGACACACCGTATGTTTTCAGAACTTTAACACAGAGATCTATCATCAGTCTGTACTTGCAGGAGATTTCAGGACCAGTCCACCAACTTCACAAAAAGTACTTTCAGTTCCGCAAGACACCACAGACATTGTGCGTATTTGGCTACACTGCTAACAGTTTTTAGCCCATCCAGCCACGAGTTGGAGATGTCAGAAGAGTACTAGCCCTGGAAGATTTGAGACTCCGCAAGTCGAGGGCCCTAAACTGGCTGTTTCCTAGTTTAAAAGTTCTTAGTTAATTTTCTCAAAATTGGTTCTAAAGTGACAAGCCCGAATCCCTCGTTTCATACAGAGACCAGAACTTAATAGAACAGGTATCTGGCGGTTTGCCCCTCGTATTTGCACGTCTCGTATTAGAGAGAGACCTTTCCCCCCACTCCAAAGTCCCGAGCTCGGCCGACGCCCCAGCCGGCAACCTCGCACCCGGGGGCCCGGGACTCTCTCGCACCCCGCCGGGGATCCGACGTGGCAGAGAACACCACCCGGAGCGGCGGGACGGGAACGCCGCCTCCCGCCCCCGCCGGACCGGGCGAGCAGGGATTCCTTCCCCCACGCCGCCAGCAGTGCCCTCCGTCACCCCCCCCCGGGCGGGGGAGG
>NW_008795678.1:564683-574108 GCF_000699145.1 Aptenodytes forsteri | reverse complement strand
GCTGAAAAACGAGCCGCTACTGTAATTAAATGAAATTAACGCCGCTTCCCGGCAGCTTCGGGCTTCTGGCCAGCTGCGAAGCCGTTCACGGCGACCAGCGCGCCTCCCTGCGCGGGTGTCGGCAGGCGGGGCCTGCCCTGCATCGCAGCCTCCCCGGGAACGCGGGCTCCGCGCGCCCCGCGCTGCGCTCCGCCCGGCCTTTTCAGAAACACTGGCCCCTTTTCTTGTCCCTACACTTTCGGGGGGCAAAACCCGGCTAACTTCCTTGCTGCTCTGCAAAATGCTTAAGTGGAAATTGCTCTGCTGGGTCTCGGGAAGGAATTTCAGTATCGGTAAGAATTGCACGTACAGTTACTGCTGCAATTATTTGTAGTAATTAAGTTATAATTACTGAAAGGGGAGTCACGTTACTGTAACACTCATTTCTGTAAGGCTTCTAATCAAAGCACCTCAACATTTGCGTTACCAGCGTTAAACTTTCACAGGACGAGTCCTGTAAAGAGGCACTGAGAAAGCACACGCGTGAACGACCCAAAGTCGGACATTAAAGAAGAATCAGTAAATTTCAAGTCCCGGAAATCGAGTCTCCTCTTACAACGTTATGCCCAAATGTGTCTTCTCCCTTTACCCTTTGGCCTATGTGGTAGGGTACCTTATACCCAAAATCAAATTCTGGACTCTTTGAAAGCCAGTATAACCTTTGGAAATAATCTGTAGAGGTAGTTTACTCCATTGACACTTTCCACCATAATCTGGCAACCATCGCTGGAACACAGTCATCTTTTCTATGTCATTCCACAGTGGACTTAATCAAATTAAGACGAGCGCATCTAACTGAGAATACAGGGGCACATTAGGTTGTCTAGATTGTAATTTTATTTCCTCATTTCCCACGCAGCGGGACTCTAATTCTTTAAAATGTCATTAATGGATCCTTAGTATCAAGTTGTCAAGAGCTGCAATTTTTGTCCTAGAAACCACTAACAAAGGCTCCAAACCCAAAACACCTGTGCAAAGCATTAGTTTAGTATTATTTCACAGGGAAAACGGACAGGTGCTTTGTGCTCACCTTTACTGTCCAGAGGTTTATGTGGACTGGTTCACACAGAGCTGAGGACTCTGCCTGTATGGAAAAATATGAGTTAGAGGATGGGAAACCAGAAATTATGACAAGGCCGGATGAGAAGCAGGGAAGGGCCTCTATCTGGAAACAATTTTTAAGGTTTGTTAGTATCTGAAGACTTGGGTTTTCCTCGGAGATCAGCACTTCAAGTATGGGTGTGATCTGAGTGCAATTTCATGGTTTGTCATTAAATCACAATTTATCAGAGTGTAACCGCCTCAAAAATCTGCTAGTTCTATCTGTTCTCTTGACAGTAATAGTATGTTCTGCCTCTTCTGCTACCAGAAAATGTGCCACGTAATAAAGGTGAGACACTGTTGGAAGGTTAAAGTCCTTCTGAGAGTTTCTCAGCTGAAGCTGTCATAAGGCAACTGACTTGAACTTTCCTCTGCATTAAGTGAATAACGTACATTCAGAATGAATCACTATTCCAAGTCAGAATCACAGAAGTGCGAGGCTGGGAAGCACTTCAATAGATCATTTAGTCCGTCTCCAAGCACTAAGGCAGAATGTTGCCTCTTCATGAAAAGCTCAGAGAGGAGATTCAACAGCTTTTCAGTGAGTTGCCTCCAGTGTTTCGCTAACTATCCAATTAGGAAATTCTTCCTAATATCTGGTCTGGATGTTAACTGCTATCCATTAGCAGATGGAAGGACTCCATTATCATGGTGATGGGAATATCACAAATATAGAGACAAATAATGTAGAAATCAGGGTATTAAATGTTTTTTTAAAAATGAAGACATTTCCAGATTGTGACTATAGTTTCATTTTTGTTTTCTACTGAAAGTGTCTTACAGTCTGGTCTTTCCTGTATTTTGTTTGGATTTCTGGTCTCCCATAGAAAAGACATTCATTCCTGTTACCATATAGATGTGCTGATTTCACTCTTCTTGTAGCCTCGGTAACATAATTGGTTTTACACTAAAAGTAGATTTCATCCTCAAGCTTTGTGCTGATACTTTCTGTGTTAATGCCATTGCACAATATAGTGAAACCATGTAGTGTATGCTTCTTTAGTAGCAACTAACTCCATTAAATATTTAGAAAAATGCAGCTGATTTCAGAATGCTGAAGTAGCCCATATTTTTTCCTGGTGTTTTCCTAGCAGGATTCAGTATGCTACTATTTTTAAATAGTATCAGCTGTGTAATCATTTTATATATTCGCTATTTATTTTTAAAGTATGTTACGCATCTAAAAGTGTTGGGTATTAAGTCATTACATGGTCTAGTATTTTGTATGGGGTATCCAGTTCCATAAGATATTTCATAATGTCCTTTGGGCTTCTGAACATATTAAGGTTTTAAACCCTATTTGTATATCTTTGTATGCCTGTGATCTTAACTGTGCCATTTCTGAGTAAACTACTTCAGGTATCAGGGGGCTGAGAGATAGTTTACATGCCAGGTGGTTGAAATTCATTTGCATTAAAGACTAAAATACAGATAGTAGTATGGGGTTTAATTCTAGTTTTCAAAACCTTGTTCCCAAAAGGCAAAGTCTGAAAAATAGGCTTTTCAGGTTAATGCTGATTCAGTGTGTCTCTGGGAGGGAATTAGGAAGGTGGCTTGCTGTGCATCTCATGACTCAGCTGCCTCCTTTAATTCCTACTGCCGGCTCCACTGTAGCTTTGCTACACTGCAGGCTCTCACATCCTCTCCACAGGGTATCTCACTGACTATCTTACCGACCAGGCAACATCTAATTCAATTTGCTCTGTTCTGAAGGGCAAGAAATTTAGTATAAACCTTAAAAGCCTCATTACTGAACAAAAAAATGACAAAAAGGAACAATATCAAATTTCTTCTGGCTAGTTGAATTTAGCACGTCCAAAATAAGAAAAGGTTTAATATGTCTCCCTAATAATGCCTGTCTATTAGAAAGGGAGAGATGGAGAAATAGTACACAAAAAAGAGAACAGGATCACCTGTCACAGTCAAGTACTGACATTGAGAGCTCAGAAGTCAAAAGGCAAACTGATTGTGCTTGGACTCAAGAGTCATTTCATTTCAGTGCTGAAATCTACAGTCTTGGTATAGATAAGAATATGCCTTGGAGGACATGATGGCCAAGTTAGAAGGGAAGATTTGACTGATACAGGTTAACCAGTAGTCAGACTTGAGTGACAAATAGTCATGTTGGGAAGGTGACGGAATGTCATTGCTTCCACTAAGTTTTTATTCTAAGTAGTAATGTTAAGGAAATAAGACCTATCTCTTGAAAAGCTATGAGTTCAGCCATAACAAGATAAAATGTGTGGTTATTAGAATAAGAAAAGGAGCAGAGAGCCCAAGAATTAAGGGATGCTTATTCAAAAAGAGGGGCTTTCATTCTCATTTACACTAAGGACTATTATGATTATTTACATTCTTACGGATGGGTCCTTTTTATACTCTGATGCTCCCAAAGAACCTCATCCTTTACTGTCACAGATAATGTTCAGGTAAGTCTCTACAGACCTTTGTTAGCATCTAGGATGGCCTTGCCTTGCCTGCCTTTTATTATTGTAGGATTTGAGGCAAGAGGAAGCAGATTCCTGACACAGACTGATTGTGCACAGACCAAAGTGTGCACAGTTGCCACGGTTGACCACACTGTTGTTTCAAACATACAAGTTTATCCAACAGAGCCTGAGAAATGCATATATGCAAGATAGAATGTCAGAGCTAACTGGGTATAGACTGCGCCTTGATCCGCTAGTACTAGCTTCTGAAGAAGCTGTCCAAGGAACAGCCTCCTTCCTTCCCGCATCAACACTGGGTCCCAGGCACAGTGGCAGATGGTTCTAATTGCTAACCCTTTTTTGCAGAAATGTACTTTTTCCCTTGATTAGGCTTAATGCCTGCCTTTGATTTTTGTATGATCATGTGTAATCCATATGCAGTAAACAGATAGCTTGTCATGATCATGTGTAATCCATATGCAGTAAACAGCTTGTCAACTATGCTAAACTGTCTCCTTGCCAACACTGATGATCTCACACTGCCCAGGAGGTCTGGAGTACAGACAGAACCTTTATTTTCCTTCTCTAAATGCTGATGATTGACGTTTGTACATTCTTGAAATGTAATGATGCACTGCAGTTTTTGGACAGGTTGAGGGGCAGGACACAGCAATACTCTGCTCCATTTGGGTAAGCAGGCAGAAAGGACACCAGTAAATGTACCAAATATGTGAAGAAAAAGAGGGTGGAATACCTTGCCTGTGGCATCTGTCTTGTTCCACGCGACAGGCGTTGGAAATGAATCATGATCCCTCTTCTTTCTTGTAGGTGCAGCCCACTTAGCAATATCCTGATATCCCCAAACCAAGGGAGTCTTGGAAGATGACACAGGATGTAATATCTGTGAGAAAACAAAACAAAAGAAAAAACCCCCCATCTTTTTCAGAGAAGAGAAAACTAGAAAAAAACCAAAACCTATTAAGATGTTTTCTATGAATCATGCTAAGATGCAGATGGGCCTTGAGAATGACAAAGAAAAATATGGCCATGATAGTCTATAGAAACTGAAATAAGGGCTCTTAATGCTTTTTTAGTTTTCAGTTTTCCAGGCTGGTCCAGTGGCTTGAGGAATTGCCAGCAGCTCAGTGTATCTGTGTTTAATGCTTCTAGTCAAGGACTTTTACCAGAAGGTCAAAATATACTTTGATCACAATAACTTGAGGTGTGGCAGCATGTTCAGCTCATTCCAAGTGCAATGATACCAATTCTTGTCTATCAATTGGCAGTAAATGGCACTGACAGGCACGACTTCATGTAAGGAGGGAAAGGTTAATGTGAGAAGCAGTGAATGTCAGGACAGTTTATTTCCAGGCCAGCAGCATTAAATTGATATCCTGGAGTTCAAATTTCTGCGGTGGGGCTTCACATACTGCACTGATCTCTTTCTCTTGGCTGAAGTGATCAGCTGTTATTATCAAAATGTAAAGTTCTAATCGTGTTGGAACTGCCTGTTCTCTGGTGTTGCATATGTGATAACACTACTTCTAAACATATTGTTGTGGTTTAATCACAGCCGGCAACTAAGCGCCACACAGCCACTCGCTCACTCCCCCCCGGTGGGATGGGGGAGAGAATCGGAAGGGTGAAAGTAAGAAAACGCGTGGGTTGAGATAAAGACAGTTTAACAGGTAAAGCAAAAGCCGTGCATGCAAGCAAAGCAAAACAAGGAATTCATTCACTCCTCCCCATGGGTGAGCAGGCAGGTGTTCAGCCACCTCCAGGAAAGCAGGGCTCCATCACGCGTAACGGTGACTTGGGAAGACAATCGCCATCACTCCGAACGTCCACCCCTTCCTCCTCCTTCCCCCAGCTCTATATGCTGAGCATGACGTCATCTGGTGTGGAATATCCCTTTGGTCAGTTGGGGTCAGCTGTCCCAGCTGTGTCCCCTCCCAGCTTCTTGTGCCCCCCCAGCCTGCTCGCTGGTGGGGTGGGGTGAGGAGCAGAAAAGGCCTTGACTGTGTGTAAGCACTGCTCAGCAGTGACTAAAACATCCCTGTGTTGTCAACACTGTTTCCAGCACAAATCCAAAACACAGCCCCATACTAGCTACTGTGAAGAAAATTAACTCTGTCCCAGCCAAAACCAGCACACATATTTTTCCAGCAAAATAGTTAACCCATCAACAGTAGATTGGATGCTGTGTAGCCTAAGACTAGATTTTATGAGAATTCACAGACGAGAGACCTTTCTGAAATGTACCAGTGCAAGTAGCCAGATCATTGTCAGGACATCTCCTCAAAGAAACTTTTCTGTTTCTCTTTTCATTTACCCCCAGGGTTAGTGGTCTAGGATGTAAACTGATTAGGTCCTCCCACCTGTACAGTTTTATTCAGATGCTACTTCTGTCTCAACAAAACCAATCCAGTTCTGCTAAGGAAGCCTTCTCTCTATGGGCAGACAGTGGCAAAATAGGAGTAAGACATTAATTTTGGATTCTATCTCCTTTAAAGTGCTCATGTTTGGAGCCGTTGTTATCAGAGTTCAGATTTATCTTACCTAAATGCAGGAGCTTAGTGACTGAAGCCCCTAAATCCAAATCCTGGTTCAAAATAGTATAGGTTCGTCATATAGGCATATGAGTTAAGTGCTTAATGATAGGTGGGATGAAGTGAGGTACACCTGAGTGAAGTACAGGTTTGGGTTCTTACTTTGTTTTCTAGGTTTTGTCATATCTAATGGGCATGGAAATGATCCTATAACATTTCAAAACTTATTTTAATTTAATGAATTAATAAAATAAATTTTAAATTAGTTTTAAAAATCTAATGATGAGGAAAGAATGTAGTCTAAATTTTCTCCTTCTGTACCTGAAAGCCAAACAGCACAGCATTACATTGCAAAACAATGAAATGGACCAAAATGGATGTAAATAGTAATAAGCAACTTCACAGGGGAAAGAAAAGCAATAGGTTGGAAAGATCATTTAAGGCTTTATAACTATATAACATAGTTTGTTATAATTATTTAAAATGTTTTGTTAGTTTTGCCCACAAACTTTTAGTCTTTGCTGGAATTATTTAACTGGAATATCAAATCTAAGACAAATGAATAAATGGACTTTTTAAGTGAGTGGAATTTAGCAAACTTACCCCCAAGATGTTGGAATTCAGACGGTACTTGGCTGATCTCAGGGCCAAGTCTATACAAGAAGTGCTTTGGCAGTATAAACATATCAGGATGCTATGGGGGTAATTCTAGCAATGATATTAATGGTGAAGGTCTGAATCAACGCATCTGCTAAGTTTGCCCAAACAGCTTAGAGATACAGTTCCATGACATGAGGTATCCATTATCCCCCTCCCTGGTAAATTCACACCCATGTGGTACCAGCAAAGCATTCCTAGGATGAACTACTAGAATTGCTTTGCTGGCAATTCATTCTAGCTACCAGCAAAGTATAGTTTTGTCCTTATAATGTTAACCACAGTAAGAAACTTTGCCAGCATAGCTGTATTAATCACAGATTGTACCTCATCGCAATTCTTGTTAAGCATAGACCTAAACTATTTAACAATAAGACTGCTGTATAAGATCTTCACTGACCTACCCATTGTAAATTACATTGGATTAAGTGGACTTTGGATTTACAGCAATATGAATCAGAGTCCAATTTAGCCCAAGAAGATCCATTTTGAGCTTTCTTATAATTGATGTATCTGATAAAAGATTCAAGTAGTTGATTCCCCTCCAGTTCTCTAATTGTTTTCTAGAATTCATTCATCTGTGTATTTTTGTTTTGTTTTGTTTTGTTTTAAAGGAACTGGGACAGATCACCAACTGAGGTAAACATATATATATAGTTTGGTGTCGCTTGTACAAATTTGCTTGTTCACCTCCAATATCTGCAGTAAAGAGCAAGTGTATTCCTCTGGAATTTAGTTGCTGACTGTTAGAAAGACAAGTTCTGAAGCCAGCTGTATAGTTTATACAGGATTCTGCTTAATGCTATATGGGGATCCAGTGTTTGTTTCATTGTACTGATACATTACACCTCCACATACTAGTATTTTTAGATGCATATTTTTCAAATATGCTCACAATCAGAAATGTGACTGCAAAAACAATCCCCCAAGAACTGCCCGCGTTTGCTATTGCTGTCTATACACTGATTCTTCTTTCACTTATATTGGTGTAAATCAAGGGTAATTCTGCTGTTATCAGTGAAATTACAGTGATGCAGAAGTGACATAACTAAAAAGCAAATAAGGCCCTGAATCTTTTTTGAGGGATGCTGACTTAGTTATAGACACAAAAAAAGCTGTAATTACTGTCAGCAGCATTGCAGAACTAATTAAGCGGCAGAAGCTCTTCGTGTATTGTCAGCCAAATTATCAGTTCTGTTTTTAGGATTTTTATTGTGGGGCAGAATTAGTTTTCATGGGAAAAGCAAAATGGATACAGGCTAGTTTTTAGGAAATGGATTGAACAGACAATTTTACAGAGATTTTTTTTAACTTGTATATCAAGCAAAAAACCTGTCTTTCAAATCATATAGTAGCATCTGAATTCCTAGGTGTAGGGTTACAACTGAGGTTATGGTTTGGACTTAAAAGAGACAAGAGTCAATACTAGGCTTCAGTTACAATGAGCTCTTTGACTGTTAGTGGCATATGACGAACATGAAGTTGGTGAATGGCAGACTCTCCTATTTAAAGTTTGAGTTATAGGTAGGCTCGAGTTTGAGACTTACTGAGATTAAAGAACAATTATCTATGGACTTTCACTGAGTAACAAGTGCTCATACTGGGAGATCCAGTCTATTTAGTTTTCAGACTACTTTCACCTCCCTTTGTGATTTGCAACAGAATCATTACTGTGATTAGGATTAGGGTTGTGGAGCTAAAGTTGGATCTGGAGGAGAAGGCGCTCTTGAGTATAGTGCTTTATATTAATAATAAGTCGAGGTGCAGAGTTAGGGAAAGGGTCAGGCCCTTCTAAGAGAGAAGAGCTAGTGTTAGACCTGGTCTCCAAGCATCTATTTGGCTAAATTTAAGGCAGGAAATGTCAATAGGTACTGAAGCATATTTAGTTTTGAACTTTGTCAAGGGTTGAGTTTTGGTCAGGATTCTTGTTAGGACTGAAACTCACTGTGGTTTTTGCTAGGCCTATTTTACAAGGACAAATTTGCATTATTTGAGGGCTGGTATCATCAGTAGCTACAGACATATGTTTGTCAGGCTGAAAGCAGTTGCTTTCTTCAAGTTAACAAGAGACTCGAGAATAGGTTTAGGATTAGGATGCAGGTTAAACCTTGGGTTCTGACTCCTTAAGGGAGGTTAGGCTAGAGTTTATAATAGGTCTCTGGGTTCACAGTAGCACTCATACCACCAAGGCGTGCCAATTACATCCATCTTTTGAGGTGATAAAGGTCTTGTCTTAGCATTAGAATTACGGTCAAGGTAGAATTAGGGTTAGAGATCAGACTCATCAAGGGAAGTGAATTAAGGTTAGGCCTGAGTCTGAAAGGGGTGGCTACATGAAATTTACAGCAGGATCTATTGGAATGATGCAGACTGTGTTCAGTTTTGGAGGGGGTTGGAGATTGGTTTCCTCCTTACATTTAACATAACAGTCAAAGTTAGGACTGGGGTTAATGTTTGGGGTAGGGTTCTGATTCTCAAGTATACAAGGAATTGTCAGAAATGTATTGTGCTGGTTTTGGCTGGGATAGAGTTAATTTTCTTCACAGTAGCTAGTATGGGGCTGTGTTTTGGATTTGTGCTGGAAACAGTGTTGACAACACAGGGATGTTTTAGTCCTGCTGAGCAAGTGCTTACACACAGTCAAGGCCTT
>NW_008795678.1:556443-564626 GCF_000699145.1 Aptenodytes forsteri | reverse complement strand
GTTCGGAGTGATGGCGATTTTCTTCCCAAGTCACCGTTAGGGGTGATGGAGCCCTGCTTTCCTGGAGGTGGCTGAACACCTGCCTGCCCGCCCATGGGAAGGAGTGAATGAATTCCTTGTTTTGCTTTGCTTGGTGTGCATGGCTTTTGCTTTACCTGTTAAACTCTCAACCCACCAGTTTTCTCACTTTCACCCTTCCAATTCTTTTCCCCCATCCCACCCAGGGGGAGTGAGCAAGCGGCTGTGTAATGCTTAGTTGCCAGCTGGGGTTAAACCATGACAGGTATTCAGAAAGCAGATGATACAAGTTTACTGTTGATATCATCAGGTGTTGATTGACAGTTGTTTTTTGGACTGCTATAGGTCACTAGCTGAGAGCCCACAGTGAGGTTAGACTTAGGGCTAGGATTAGGTTTAGATAATAAATTTGTTAGGAAAGACGAGCTAAGATCAGGCCTTCATTTACTGGGATAAAATAAGAAATGTTTGGAGAAGCAGTATTAATTTTGTGGAGAAGGACTGCTTGCTTAGAGTTATCAACAGAGGATGGAGCTTAGTTTAAATATCAGTAAGGTGATCTCTTAAACGTCCAGGAAACTGCATTTAGTGCAGGAGCTGGAAGATGAAGAGGGACTTAAAGATTTCCATATAGTTAGAGTTAGAGTCAGAGCTAGAGTTAGGCCTGAGCTTGCAAGGGACAGCTGAGTTTAGTCCTAAGTTTAGGTTGTTAAGTGTTACAAGTCAGCAAAACAAAAGTAGTTTCGTGAGTCACATCCTTTTAGCAATTCCTATTATGCATGGCACCAACATCATAATTATTTTAAACCAAAAGAGACAGTCAGTCATTCATGCCAAATGGAACATCTTCCAGGAAACAGTTTCACACATGCAGTATAATCTGAAAAAAATAATCTAAGCCACTCCTCACTGGGTGCCATGTGCTGGAAATATCACTATATAGAAAATTTAGGCATCTGAAATGGATTTGCAAATTTCTTTTCTAGAAATAGGCATAAAAATTATTGTATGTCCTTTTGTCCCTAGCAAATTCTCTAGACCCCCAGGAGAGTACAATGGATCCTGTATGTTGCATACAGTTTGTTTATGAGACCTGTTCTTTCTGCTTGACTTCTCTTCAGTCTGTTCCGTTTTCTCACATTTGCTTTTGTATTACTTTTAATGGCCTAAGAAAACTTACTGTGCTGTTTACTCACCAAAACAGCACACCTGGTAAAAATCTATAGCTTATTCTCACAAATGTAATAAAACAGGAAATTTGAGGAACTGAAATGTGATCTGCAGCAGTACTCAAAGGTAGATTAAACCCTTTCAGCAATACCATAGTTTACAAAACCTAGGGGACAAGATAGCTCTCCAGCAGAGGGCTTTCCTCAGCCACAATAAAAGTAACTCAGAAATACTAGTATTTATGCAATAACAAGGCACTCACCCCTGTGATGATATTCTGCCTAGGTTGGGGTCCATGACAAAGAATAGCAGGTCTGTTATTTATATGCTTTCCTGTTTTATTATTGACTTGTCTCTCACTTGTTTGGGCTATTACTGGTCTGCCACTGTGCACACGTGACAGGGATCACATGCTAGGAACTGCCACCCACAACCCAGAACCACTTTCATTTCTGTTTTCTTGAAATAAAGCCCTCTTCCTCTTTGTTTCTCTCTCTCTTTTTCTCTTTCATAGAAATTTGAGTACTTTTAAAATACAAGCACATTCCTTGATAAGTTGGCTAAAGAGGAGTTAGCATGCAACTGGATATAGAGGCCAAGGATACTTGAATCATTTGTACCAAACTAATGAGTTAACTAAATCAAAGACTGCTTGAGGATACAAGAAAGAAAATGTGGAAGAGGTGGAGAATAGTTCTTTTAAAAGATCTGTAATTCAAAAGAAAGTGCAATGCCATGGATGCAGCCTTTATGAGAGATTATGACCATTTGCCATTACTCACATGCAAAAAAGGTTATGCTGGGTATTATTCAGAGGTGTTCCCTGAGGCGATCTCTGCTCTCACTGGGTAATATTCTGGGCACACATAACTGGGGACAATTAATTCCCACAGAGCATTTTCCATGCTCACTTAATATAAGGACAACAGCTGCAGAAAGACGGGTCAGTTCTGGGTGGGACCTTGTCCGAGTGTCAGAAATTTAAGACTATGAGCTCACACAGCCAGACTGCTACTGAATAAAAAATGGTGTCTGCATGCAACATTGGCCTTTCAAAAGGCTCAGATCTCTCTTCTCATTCCTACCTGTTTGGAACATCACTTATTGCTAAAGAAACTAGTTTTTGCTCACATGTTTAGGTAGTTTTACTTTGCCCAACTGGAATCCATGGGTGTCTCCAGTTTGTATTTTATGGGCCACTTCATGTCCTCTTTCAAAACAGTTCATGCTGCAGCAAGTCAGCAGGACTGATCCAAAAGTCAGCTAGAGGGTATGTTGCAGATTACACAGTTACCCAGGCAGACTGAGTGGTTTAATGTGTCCTTAAACAATCTATGATCAGGTGTTGTGAGGCAGCCATGTAAATGGAAGGCCACAGCCAGTCTTGTGGCTGCTATTCAGAGGCCACACAGATTAAACGATTTAGTTTTATTTGCACAAAACACTCAGAACTCCTTTTCAATATTCACACTGGGAGTAGTATGCATTTTATTGGAGAAAGCATTGCTTGACACAGCTAATAGAAAGTCTCCCTACAGCTTCTTGACTAGAATGCTTCAACAGAGGCAATTCAGCGGTACAGGGAGGGATCTGCCTGCACCTTTGCAAGTAACACTACAAAAAAGCAATGAACCAAGGAGTATGAAATGAGAATAAATTCCATTCAACACTGTGACAAGCCAACAATCCACAGCATGGCCTGATTCTCTAGGGTCCACAGGGATTGTACAGTGCAGAAAGGAAAAGCTTTCACATTTTCTAAAACACCTTACGTCCTTTTTATTTGCTACTTGTGCCTGAACTGCCCTCATGGGTTTTCAAACCACTTCTGCTGAGTGCAATCTATTCATCCATCTAGGGAATAGAAAGATTTCTGTACAATTTACATAACCAACTAACATGACCAGCTTGAATTTCAAACATCAATTGTCAGATGGAGGCAATGACAGAAAGTGATAGATAGAAAATGATCTATAGACAGAATATGTATATTTTTTTTCCCCTCACAAGTGTATCATCATGAAAACCATGCTTCGCTTATAAATCCCAATTCTTCAGGCACCATACAGAAAAAAAATACATTATGGAATCCATACATAGAGTGAAAACCAAGCCCACAAACCTGAGAAAACAAATAGAAGAATTTGAAAGACTGCCTAAAATCACATCTACTTGGGAGCATTCTATGAAAAGAAAAAACAGGCAGCACCCATGAGCAAAGCATTCCCTCTGATTTACTCGCTAACCTTTGCTCATAGCTCCTACTGATGTCAGTGTAAGGTTACAACTAACTGGCTCTTTGAAAATCAAGCCTGTTATTTAGGTGGCCATAAATGCTATCTGAATTTATCCTAATAGTTAGATGTCACAGCATTTGAAGTATTGTTGCATTGGAAGTATTGTTAGTAGCTGGGAGCACATCTGCATTGGTCTTACTAATTTGAAAAAGCCAAGAGAGCTAGACGCCCATGCTGAGTAAGATGCACTGTTTCTAATTTTACCATGGTTTTCCTTCGGAATTGTGTTCTTAGGTTGGTTTAGGCTTTTTCCAATCTTAGCACTTGTTTAAACCAGTTTTCTTCACTTGAGGGCGCTAAAGGCCTAGCTCCGGACAGGGAATGCACCGCTTGAGTTGGCAAGCAGTACTGCTCAGAAGTACACAAGACCAAAAAAAAAAACGGGGGAGGGAGAGGGGGGGGGGGGGGGGTAACAAAGAAAGGATCACTACAGTGTAAATAATGTTTTTTAGTTACGCATATTAACATGATGAAATCTTGGGTGCTAGAGGTGGAGAGAAACTATTGTCATAGAGATCATAACAGATGGCCATGTGTTGCTGTTTGCCATGGATCAGAAGATGACCAGAAGCTCATCCAGGAGAATAGTGTCATATCTGCTTCTCTGTGATCAATACCTTTTCCACACAGGTAAGCAGACAGATGCGTGCCAGAGTTAGCCTATTAAGCTAAGCAGGGACCTGAATATTTTGTTTGTATTTGCCTCCATCGGATGTGATCCTAGTCCCCTCCAATCCATACATGTCCAAATTCACAGTTACCCTTCAGCTCGTTTTAGTTCCAGGACTTAATATTTAATTCAGCAGCAGATCTGGTCCTCTCACAGACTTTAAGAGTTCACTTCATTCAGATTATCTTTCTCTTCCCTCTGGCTTCTCCTTTTCAAAGAGCTTTTTTATGGCATTAATCTACACAGTAGTCTTTTAATTTTTATTTTTTTCAAAAGATCTATAAGCAGAGCATCTACTTTCTGTCACTTCTTCACAACGGAATTGTCATTCAAGCTGTAAAGTACTAGCTAAACTCAAGAGGTAACAAAAGCAATATTCCATTTATGTCATAAGCAAAGCCACTTTCCATAGCTAAATCACATATGACTAATATATTGGTCATGCTGATGTGCCGGGTTGTGGTTTAAATGTTTCTAATGACGTTCTGTAACTATTTATATGACTACTGCTTAAGAATAATCTGGCAGTTAATTTGAAACATTACAGTCTGTTTGAGCTGGAAGACTACTTCCCACCATGGGTTCAGGTATTTTAAGCTCCTAGAATTTTTCAGCTGTAGCTTGATTTTGCTTGCAATACTATATAAATGAGAATGCGACAAGACAGGATGTGTTAATTATCACACATGCAAAGTCAGAGCTTGAATGAAGGGCTGCTGTAAACTGTGGGTCCTTTCAATGTTGATTTTATGGCTAACATTTTTCTGCTACTGATCATAGCACTTTAGCCCCCCTTCCTGGGCTAAAGGCAGGCGTAAGTCCCAGGTGACCCTCCGTCTACTAATTTATGCTGTTAAAAACTATATGGTTCAAGTCCCCATGTGGTCAAGCACAAACACGGAGGTGAGCATGTGGAAGAGTTAGTCTCCCTCCTTCCTTGTGGGGCTTACTCAGCTGCCCATCCTACTGACTGTCTATAGAAAAGCAATTTGTCTTAGAGACGCTAGTTTCCCATCCACTAGCTATGAAACAATGAGCTCTGTGTGGTCACCTGAATTCCCAGGTTTCGCTGAAGTGGACATGGAAAGCTGGCAGGAGATTATGAGCACAAAAACTGTCAAAACTGAGAAGCATGAAGGCCCCTTCTAAATGTGCTTATATACCCTTTGACAGGTGGGAGGGTTGTCTGCATTTTTTACTAAGCAAAGCATTTCCAGAATGTGTGTGATTATGGATGATGAAGAAAAAAACTGTAAGGGAAAGTCGCAAGAAAGGGAGCGAGCTAAATCATCTGAAGATCCTGAACTGTCTTGGGTCTCCTGGGGAAAGTGAGATACTCAATGAACATATCCTCCTATACTGCACACAGGGAAATTAGGACAGCACTGTCAACAGTGGCTGTGTCTATGATACTGATCACAGTGGGGAATATAAGCAGAAGCACAACCTTGTCCCTACTACATGACATGGAAACGACACTGCAATAAATGAGGCCAGAGAGACAGCTACATTCCCTTAAACCTGCAATATACTGGACCCTGTCTACAGTGGGTTCATCTAACCAACATTCCCTTTAACTCCAGTATTGATCTGTGACTTGTATCCACCCAGTATTTTAAACCAACTGAGCTGTTTTCATTGACACTCGTGTCAGCATGTATGAAAAAAGACAAGATTTTCAGAAGAGTGTATATCTGATTTGCATACACGGTTATGGAGGCAGCACATGTAAATCATCAAAATTTACCATCACTGGCTGCTTGTGACACATTTGCTAACCAAATGGCATGGGAGTGCCAAACCTGAACCAAATGCCTATTAGATATCTTGCTTGGGGGAGAGAAGAAAGACTTGGAAAAAATAAAAATGTTGCAACTATGTACCCAAATTACACTGTGCTCCATGCCAGGCATATACAGAAATATACAACAAAAACCAGATTCTGCCTCCAATTACAGATGTGTGTAAGAAAAATTGTGATCCCTTGTCAGTGTAATATGGCTGCTTTCTTAGAGTAAATTGCATAAACTCCTGCATGATAAAACGCTGCCTTGTTCTTAGTATACAATGTGATATGTCTTTCTGTTTCTAAAAGTTTTAACAGTTCCCAGATAAAGAGATACTTGTTCTCATAATAACAGACGGACACTTAACTTTTGGTTGTGTCTTGTCCCCGCCTCTTTCAGACCACTATGTATCTATGATGTTTTATGTGTTACTTTTACAGAAAATTTCAAATGCTTGCAATGGCTTCATATGCTTGTCATATTAAAATGCAGCACTGGGAATTCAGAAATCCATTTAGTACAGGCATATGGTTAAGTAATATTTTACTATAAATAATAAAAAAGCAGAAGGAGTAAGATTAAAAAAAATAGAAGCATTACTTCCTTTCTGCACCAGCTAGTTTAAACGAAACCAAAACACAACCAAGATATTCGGAGGCAAACAACTTCATTGCATTATGCCTTTCAGTATGGTTGATCAGATGGGAAAGACCTTGAGTAACCTGATTTTCACCTGCTCAGAAAGCATGGGTGCGTTGCCATTGCTCTGTGAAGAGGCCACAAGCCAGGTCACAGTGTTAATCACTCAGAGAGTGTGAGGTCTGAGCAGAAAGAGATCCACAGTTACAAGAAAATAATGTGCATGCTGATTTCATAAGCAGTGAAATCCCCTGTAATTTTGTTGCATGCATTCAGAAGCTGAAAAAGCAGATCTGGAGATCTCACTAGCGTTCCCAGAAATTTTGTCTTTGTCTCCTACACCAATTGCAAGACCTAACATTTTCCTAGCAATCCAGCTAGCCACAGAGAACTACAATGAACAGTACAGCTGGTCTTGAGTTAATAAGGACCCACTGCCGTGTAATGTGAGTTTGCCTCAGCCCAATACAACTATTTCTAGGCTCTGCTGGAATACAGCACACACTGTAGTGCTATTCAACCATGGAGAGAGCTTGGAGTGAGGCAGAATGGGAGAATGGTTTATGCCAAAGAATTTGTTGGCCAGGGCTGGTTTAGATATGGCTCATATTTTGTCTGAAACCTCAAAATTTGTTGATAACGTGGCTTGGATGACTTTGATTATGGCTTATCCTTATACGTCAATGCCCAGCCTACAAGATTATCTGTTTCAGCCCTTAGTGGCTTGTGTGTGTTTTCATATGCCACAACCTCACACTGACATGTCAGTCTACAAAGTATTTTACTCCAGATTAAGGAAGGAAACAGAGAACAAATACAGGTCTCTTATGTGACCCCTCCTCTAACACATACCTGTAATTTACGTGTAGAACAACCTACAGCTTCTGTCAGCGAATGGCAAGTTGGTTCATTTAAAGATACAGAAAGCAGAAAATATGATCAGAATCTCTTTCCTATTCTAACACTGTAACATATGTGAAAGTTTAGCACAATATACAAAGACAAATATTAAATATGTTCCAGGCTTTTGCTTTTTGTGCCAATGTGAGACTGAGTCAACATGTCCTGGTAAGATTACTGTGGTAGCTGAAGAAGGTACTTTTCTATGGTGAGAACCTGGCAGCCTTGTTCACTGGTTAGCTTTTTCTATAGTGCTAAATCCAAGCATTTGTGAAGCAGGAATATAGCTTCCCAAACTATCAGATTGCCTTAAAAGGCACAAGATTTTACAGAATTTAAAACCCGTATGTTCTCCATTAGCCTTCTGATTGTAAGGATTCATGTTCTGAAGATTTTCTCTCCAATCTCAAAAGCTATGCATCCACTTGAAAATGAAAGAAATGCTCTGTCCTGGTTTAACCCCAGCCGGCAACTAAGCCCCACACAGCCACTCGCTCACTCCCCACGCAGTGGGATGGGGGAGAGAATCGGAAGAGTAAAAGTGAGAAAACTCATGGGTTGAGATAAAGACAGTTTAATAGGTAAAGCAAAAGCCGCGCACGCCAAGCAAAGCAAAACAAGGAATTCATTCACTCCTTCCATCGGCAGGCAGGTGTTCAGCCATCTCCAGGAAAGAAGGGCTCCATCATGTGTAACGGTGAC
>NW_008795678.1:541634-556406 GCF_000699145.1 Aptenodytes forsteri | reverse complement strand
ACTCCGAATGTCCCCCCTTCCTTCTTCTTCCCCCAGCTGTACATGCTGAGCATGACGCCATATGGTGTGGAATATCCCTTTGGTCAGTTGGGGTCAGCTGTCCCGGCTGTGTCCCCTCCCAGCTTCTTGTGCCCCCCCAGCCTGCTCGCTGGTGGGGTGGGGTGAGGAGCAGAAAAGGCCTTAACTGTGCGTAAGCACTGCTCAGCAGTGACTAAAACATCCCTGTGTTGTCAACACTGTTTCCAGCACAAATCCAAAACACAGCCCCATACTAGCTACTGTGAAGAAAATTAACTCTATCCCAGCCAAAACCAGCACATGCTCTCACAAATCATGGCTACTTTCCTAAAGCAGTAATGGCATATCCTCAATGACAGGATATGTGAAGCCAAGCCTAGAAATTGCTTGTTTCTAACCAGAATGTCACTCAAAATAGCTCTGACTAGGGAGACTGAATTAAAATGATTTAATCCAGAGATCTCATAAAAAAGTGATTACATACTCTTTTTCCTCCACTCTTCTAACGTCTCTGTACTTTGATGAGAAAACAGGAAACAAATTTATTTTTTAAATGACCAGGACAGATAGGACAATGTTATGATTCCCACGGTTAAACTCTATGGAACTTCAGAACAAGCAGGACAACACATCAATCTTCTTCACAAATAACCATTTATGATCCCAAAAAAGGGAAGAAATAATGTGCAGCCTTCAAACTTAGTAGCTACCAACCAGGTAATCAAACTGCTAGGAACAGCACTGTGAATATGGCAGATACACATATATTTGCACGAGTGTAGTATGTCCATTTTACAGTCTTCTAAAGTAAAAGCAAAAATGTCAAAATGGGGCCATGAAATTGGCCTGTCAAAGAAAGAATAGCCATCAACATGATAACAGTGGAAGAGACTAAGAGCTCTGCCCTTTACATGTTTAGGAGTGCTTTTGGTTGGTGGTTTGACGTGGTATTAGTGGAGCCCCTTTGCCCTCTTGATAAGTCTCTACCTGCTCGATAGATCATAAAAAAAAAGTTTTAGTCTACATTACATTCAAACAGTGCCTTACTGAGGGCTTCCTTCACCTGAGCACCAAATGCACCTGGGCTTTCCAGCACATGGCATAATGTCTTAATGTCTTCCAACCCACATAATGTCTTAATCTCCCAAGACACACAGTTCTAATGTCAAATTAGGCATACTCAGCAAACAGTGCTCTCATCACACTGAAATGAGATTTTGCAACTAACTGCAGTGAAAGAATAATGGGTTTGGTACCATTCTCCGAGCTATTTTCAAAGTTTTTTAATTCTTTTCCTCAAAATATTTTAAGATCACATTAGCTGATTTTCTGAGGGGAGAATGTCAGTTATTTGGTTAATTCAAAAGCAATATAGACTAGCTCAACATTACTACTGAACATAGCACTGTGCTGCATACAGACTTTAATTGCATGATGTGTATTTATGGTTGGAGGCATACAAGGAAAGAAAGCCTTTCAAATAGAACAGAAGGCAGATAAACAGGGAAAGAATACGTGTATCTGCATGTATGTGTTTGCAAGTAAATTCAGTGCCAATTACAAGAATTACTATTAAACTGATGTAAAGAGCTAGTTGTAGCAAATACGTCTGTAGGGCAAGACATAAATCAAGAGCATACAATGCCTAACAGGTGGACACAGTTCACAGTTTGTATAAGCTACTTCCTTGGCAAGAAGCTTCACTGGATTTCTGCCCAGGGGCCAGGTGCTCCTCACTGATTGACAGGGCTAACCTCACAGCACTTCCCCCACTGGCATATTGCTACATATTTTGCATTAGGAAGGAAACCTCACCCTAAAAAAAGATGCAGAATGGACAGGAAAATTCTTGGGAAAACAGCACTGGTCTGTACAGTAGCTCAGTTCCCAGTCCAGCATTAGCAGAAATTCCTTGTAGATCTTCTTTTCCCTTCTGCTGCCCATTTTTAATCATTTCCATAGGGACTGATTCTATTTATTCTGCTTGGCTTCTAGCTGTTTTCTCTGCTGTCCAGTAATGTACTTACTAGTGGATTTCCCTGGGGACTCCACATTTGATTCACTGTCTCAGCGCTCTTAAATTTTTTCCAGTTCAACACTGCATGCCCTAAAATCAATAAATCCAGATGGTAAAGAGTTCTCCCATTGCTAACAGTATAATTGAGGTAACTGAAGGATTACTAAAGCAAATTATTAAGTGGGTATTTATATGAGTATTCAGGTGGTATTAGCAAGACATTTCATCATGAGGTTTATACACAATTCTCTCCCTCTCATTCCCACTGTTTTATTCAAATCCAGATCTCAGACCTTCCATATCTTTCTGACCACCTTACTGCCAGCAGCCTCACACTGAACTTGCATTCCTACCCAAGGAAGCTCTGTAATTTGAGAAAAGGACACTGACAATATATCTAAACAGCACCAGGCAATGTCTTGATATGAAAAAAAAATCATTTGACAGGAGAGGCAATATAGCTGTATTTACACAGTGCTGTGCCAGAGAAATTAGACCAGCTGTTTCTGTAATCAGTCCACATACAGCACTCCACTAGTGCAGTGATACTCTTCTACCTCCACAGTCAGGCCTCTGCAACTTACATCAGTATTTCTACACAGTGCTGATATTTCATCTCTTACCTTAATACTTTTACCTTGAAGTGATTTACAAAGAATAATAGCCATATATGGAATATGTGAGATTTAGACAATTCTAAGTCAATAAAAATTAAATTCTTCTTTCCTTATAAAGCTAACAGGACTGATCATATTTTCAGCTGTCTCTCACAAGAGAACTTGGACTTTCTTATAAAAAGTCTGAAGAACTAACACTTTGGCTAAACCCCAAATCTTCAGTTTTCATATTTTTCACATTTCAAAGGATCAGCAACGTGTCCAAAGAAAGCAGACACTTCTCTCACAGAATAATTTTGTTAAAATCCCACATTTCAATCAAAAACAAATTAGAATTTTTTTTTTTTTTTAGTAGTCCTGGCAGAAGGAGCTCCTTACTGAAATCAGTAGTGGTCTGGTACCTATTGCGTAGAATACAAGACTCACATGACTTAGTACTGTAAACAACATCTTCAGATGCGCTATACAAAAGCAGATAAAGACACTTCGATCCTGAACTGCAGTCTCTGTTCATTGTCATAATAACAAATAATATGTAACAATAATAGCATCCGTTAGGAATATAACAGTGTTTAGACAACTAGAGACGCAATAGCATCTGAAGATCAGATTTTAAATCTAAGTGTTCACGTATCCAAATATGATTACCTTCATGGCCTATTTTACTGAACTATTTTACTGAACACCCACTGCTCCCACTGAGTGACATCAGTGTGTGCTTCTGGTGGGTAGCAGCTCTAAAAACAGTCATTTTAAGAAGCTTAACATACTCAGGCTTGAAAATTTGAGACTATTTTCCTTTTATAGTCTTTAGAACCATGTCTAGGCCAGAAAAGCCTACAATTACCTAAGTATATACAAACATTAGAAACAACTTGTCTTTAGAAAAAAGAAGTGTATTTATTTTTAAAAAATAGCAGCCAGAGTGAGAGAGCAGATGGGAAAAATATTTTTGCCAATCACTGCTTTTGACTGCAGAGTGAGAAGTCTAATTGAGTGGAAAGACGCAAATGAAATTGAGTAGCTCCCACACCCTGAAGTGCCTGAGAGGTGGAAGACCCAGGGCTGGATAATCACTCACTTGCAATTTTTCCTGCCTGAGAGGTGATAATGAGACTTTATTTGCCAGGCAAGCGCTTGTTAGACTTGCATGTATCTGAATGCCACAGGACTGACTTGTTACATATTCTATCTTTGTGCACAGAAAAGCCTGCTTCGCATTGTATTTTGCTTTTCACATAGGTAATAGTGTAACTACTCAGATTTTGTTGACAGAAACCTTGTATTCAGTAAAAATGAAGGAAACTGAATGCTAAGCTACCAAAGATCCTGGTTTACAATATACCAAAATCCTGTCAGAATTTCTTAAACCGAAAGGACATGAACAATGTTTGCACATTTACAGGGTTTTAGCAATTGCTCTCCACCTCTGACACACACGCCTGTGCATCAGCCCTGATTTTGCTTACTAGTGGGATGACTTCGGTCACAAAGAGAGCTATTAGTAGCACCAGGAATTAAATTGATAAATTACCTTCTCTCTGACCTTTCATCTGACCTTTGTATCTCATAATTTCTTGTAAGAAACTCAGAGAGTCATCAAGAAATGTCCCTGGCTTTTACCATACAGTACGGATTTTATTCATGCATGTGCAGAACTCCTCATGTTTTTCACAAAGCCAGTTCAAGACACTTCCTTGGTTCCTTGATTCAGATTTAAGAAGACTTGTTTCCTTTCCGCTCAGCAGGAAAGGCTTCCTCTCTCTGCTCATTACTGTATTCATTTATTCTCGATTTGCTTTTAGGTATTCTTTAGAGGAATCTTCATTTAGACAAAAGGAGCTTTGTTCTGGTTTCGCCTCTTGTATCTTCTGCCTACTGGGCCAGAATTAACGTGTAACCCAACAGGTCTAGTGAGGTCTCCAGTCACCCTTATTTTATTTAAGCTTCATTTTCTTTATCCTTTCAGTGTTTCCCAAGTACCTTATAAGACTAAGTATTACTGGAACAAAAGAAACATATTGACAAAACTGAAGTGTGTGTGTGTAGAAATCGGGGGTATGGGACTGAGTCTTTCTCTCTCCCTCCGGACCGGTTCAGTTTATAAAGTGCAAAATGATTTTTCTATGCTGTTGTCACTGGAAACTTTTCCACAACCTTCTTGAGTGTCTCCGTCTCATCATTATGTTGGCTCTTTTGGTCTTCTTTTTAAAACCAGTATTTTAGTGCTCTAGTTTCCCCCTATATCTCTGTACTTTGTTACTTAAATGCCAGCTGCCATTTTAAGGAAACTTCCTATACAAAAGTTTAGTTGCAATATGTTGTACTGACATAGAAGAAAGAAGCTGTTAACTGTCCTGGTCTGGTGTTATTAGGAAGCTTGCTCAATTTGAAACTGAAATGGTTCTGTAATTTTTTCAGCCAGTAGAGTGGAAAAATTAATTTCCATATCAGAGGTCATTCAAATTAAAAGTGGAAACGCAGATTTACTGACAGCCCCCCCTCCACCCTTATGCATGTGGGTATTGTCAATGACTTCAGTTGGCCTATTTGTATGATTACCTTGCACGAGCTTTGTTTGTTGCTGTGACCTGGTGCATACCAAACAGAAATCTAGCCAAAGCCTAAACTTCACATACAAAACACTGACTTCTACCCCTCTAGAGGATCACAGGAAAGATGGGGCTCTGCAGGGATTTTGGTGCTTGAACAATGAAAATACAGCTCTAGTGCAAGCCGTGCCCAAAGCATCAGCCATTCAAAGAGAAGGCTTTGTCTGCACGCAAGGTTTTTCCTCTCCTTATGCTTGGGAGAAAGCAAATGTAAAAGGTGTTTTGCCTTCTTCCCCAGGGACTGGCAGAGCTCAGGGCTGCTGCCTGAAGTCTGCAAGGACTTCCAGAAAAGTCTGAATTGTGGAGGTCCATTTCAGGGCTTGGGACTATTTATGTAATAAATCACCATGGAGATCAGCAATGGGTGTAAAGGTGTAAAATTGGCTGCACAATCTAGTTCAAGCCAACATCCTCAGAAAGGGAAAGAAAATCCTGCTTAGCATTTTATACTTTATAGTCACTTAACACCAGGGTGCACCTATGAGCTATAAAATCAAAACGTCGTGCATGCTGAAGACAAACACCTTAGACTTTGCTAAGTACTTTTTGTTTAAACAAAGCATTCTGAGCATGTTAGCTACACTCAGTTAAAATTAACTTTTTTTTTTTCCTGAAAAGCAATTCCAGCATAGCATTGAGTCTACATGGTGATATTTTTCTTCAGTTTTTAAAAGGGAAGAGTATTTTTTCACTTCTACTCCAGTCAAGCATTCTGAACAAAAGTTCACATTTTTTACCTCTGGACTTAGACTAGAAAGTTTTGGCCAAAATGAGGATTTCTTAGAAGTACAGAGCTTCTGAAAGCAAAGGGGCCATAACTGACATGTTTGCTATCATTAATGCAATTTGGTTGTTAAGAAAAGCTGCAAGAAAAACAGATCTGCCTCATTTCCTTCCATCTTCAGTCTAAGACCTTCTGCATGCTGTGTTCTGGGCCACTAGTGTTTACACCAAGTTCCACCTTCTGTGGCAAAGCATATAGGCCTCCTCCTAACTTTAATCTGCTATCACTTGCTTCCTGTTATGACTTGTACAGCATTTACACTGTAATTCAAATGAAAGTGTTCTGTGATTTCATGAGCGATACTGTCAGTTTAACGGCATTTTTATTGCTATACCCACTTTTAATGTTTCTGCACAAAATCAGCAAAAGAACCACCTCCCCCCCCCTTTGAAAATATCGATAAGGCAAAAAAAAGTCTGATCCCTATTCTCCAGTGGGATTGCTGTAGTTAATTAGTATTCTGTTAGAGCTGGGTGATAATGTCCCAAAATGTCTTTCTACTCCTATACTGTGAGCTCACAGCCCATGCACTGACCTTATATAAGTGGTTATAATTCCATGGACTGCATCCAGCATTGATGCATGCAGCAGTGTAAGGCTACAGTTTTCACAAATGGCTTTAAACTGATCTGCATGTGAGTTACTGCCAAAGGATGCTGTCCCATCTCCCAGCCCTGCCCTTACCACAAGCCTTACGTCTCCTCTTATGCCAGCAGTAGCTCTTGGGGGTTGCACACTGAGCCAGTCAGGGAGCAAATCTGATTAAAAAAGGATCTTTTGTTTGTTTGCCTTCCGGTTAATTTTCAGCTGGATCAGCTGATCAGTTCCTGATCCCATTCACCACAGCGTCACAAAGGAGGTGGTGAAAACATGCAGCAATGTAGAAAAGGGAAAAAGGGTCGCTCATGCTTAGATTGACTCAAGTCCAACCATAAAACCACGGTCTAAGCTATATACAGGACTAAATTTTTCCCAATTACACGAATTCAGCCCTATGGATATAAAATATGCGCACTACAATAACCATAGAGAGAGTTTTACCCTGAATACAAGATGGCCAGGGAGACTGTAAATGGCAAAGTTATGCATTGTGTCAAAGCTATTTATTTGGTGCTAATGCGATATCTAACTGGTTCAGCCCATCATTAGTAAAAGATCTTTCTTTAGTTTACCAAATGCAGACCTCCCTTACTCTTAGTATTTAGTAGACAAGAGTTCACATGTCATCTCACAAATGCATATTAGGTTACTCATGTCCCCAAGTGTAAAAAAAAAAAGAGATTTTCTATCTGACAGAAATTGCAGGTGTAGACAATAAAAAACTGAAATTACATCTCCGTTCAAATACATTTGGAGCACTGAGTGTCAAAGAAGCAGCTGATGCAGCATCACATTATATGATGTGTTGCTCCTTTCCCTTACACCAGCACAGGGACTAGGCCCCAACTGAGTCAATCACTTATGCATGATCTGAACTTAAGCATGTGAATGATCCATCAAACCTCCTAAGCACATGTTGCGGTTGAAAGCCAGCAGACGACAGATTGCTGAGCTATTGCAAATCCCTAGCCCCCAAAATCAAGATCTGCATCTTCAAAACCACTGAGGTACATGGAAGAAAGCAGAGAATAGAACTGGAGAAAAGAAGAGTGGATGGATGGATGCCTGCTGGATAGCATGTACTCCATAAAACATTTTTTCTCTGATCTTCAAATATCTGTTCCATGAGGGAGACTCTTTTTCTGGCTCTAGTTATGAAAACCACACGAGTTTAGAAGTGGCTGCATAATTCTAGTCTCCACCTCTTCATTACTTTTTTTAGACACATTGGTTGTGCTGAAACAAAGGTCGGTGGCTTTTCCTGTAAGATGTACTGATGGTTGAAAATAATACACACACAATTGGGAAGAAGCAATTCATAAACAAAAACAAGCACCACCATTCGTGTTATTTTTTTCTTCATGTACTTATAGAGAAAAAAAATGCAAAAAGTGACATTTGCTTGGTTGTGTTAGCTCAGAGTAAATACTTACTTGCAATACAATCTGCAAAACTTCCAGCAGCCTCTCTTAGTACTCCCCCAAAACAATAAATTTCATAAGAATGTTAATTTGTCAGCAAAAAATGTAAGGAATTGCAAACCTGTAAATGGTCTCATATGGGAAAAAAAATAACTTGGAACAACCCCAGTTTAACTGACTATTTCATCAAAATCTGACAAACTTCCAATTTGCAAAATAAAAAAAAAATCATCCTACTTCAAGCATATTGAATTTTGATGCATCTTCTTTTCCCCACCCCTAGTTCTGGTGCTTTAGATAAAAGTACCTAAGCCCGCTGTCAAGACAATGTTTCTCTATTGCTGACTTTAGAGGGTAAAGAGCGTATCACATAACATTACATGCCAGGAATAATAGAAATGCTTTCTGCATATTACTTAAAACCAAAACTGCTTAAAAATACCCTGAATTGAGCAAGACCTTTTGATTAATTAAACCAAAAATATTCTCTCAGTTCAAGAGCCCAATGAGAACCCTTAATTACATAATCAAAAATTATGTCAGGAAAGAGCATCATGAAAATCTAATTATGCACTTTTTAGTATGTGATTAGTTTTAAGTAGGTGGGTATGATTGAGGAAGAGCAAAAGAGGGGAAATATGATAAAAGAGGTGAATCAGGCAGTGGAAAGAAAACAGGTATCAGAGAAGTGAATAGTAACAAATACAACCTCCTCCCAGATTGTCTTCGAAAATTGGATGTCTTGAATTGATTATAGAATGTATGAAATAAGACATGCTTCTTCCTCAATTACATGCATTTAGGATTTTACACAAAGCTCACTGAAGCCTATGAAAAGGAAATAGGCTGCATTTCCAATTAATTAGTGAGTTCAATAGCAGGAATATGTTAAAAAAGTTTTGTCCATCTCACCTGACCTTATGATGGAAACAACTGCCCATTCTGATTGGGCTGTCCCTCTGCTAAGTGTAACTATGATAGAACATTTTACAAAATGTTGTGTGCAGGTCCCATGATATAGTTTATAGTATCTCCCTCTTTCTTCTCAAATTCTGAATCCTTTTTGTCACGAAGCTGTGTTAACCTTCAGTTTTCTCTGGGATATTAGAGTTATCAAATAAGTAGGTACATGGGGACGCCAAGGAGAAGCACAAGCTTCAGGCACTGCTGCCTCATCACACTCCCAGACGGCCTGAACAACACCATGGTTAAAATCGGAGTTGCTGGCTGGAAAGTTGTGTGACATCGTGGGGGCCCCATGGAGTGGGCTCTGTAAGTCAAAGCCGGGAACCGTGAATTCCTGAATTCCAGTTTTGCACATATTGACACTGTGTTCTTGGGCAGCCACTTCAGCTGTCTATATCTCAGATTCCCCATTTTCAAATGGACATAATAATACTTACCTCCTTCTGCCACACACCGTGAGTCTAATTAAGTGCTTTCAGAGTTTAACTGAATGTGTGTACAATATTATCCAAAAGAATTCCACCCAACCCTGCCTAGCAATTCTGTTTCTTTGTTCTCCAGGCTCACTCTAAGCCTCTCTATATTTGCTCCAAGTCACTCTGCAGTCAAGTTACCTGAGCATTTTTATTCTAAAATTATTTTTATGCTGATGTTAAAAAAGGAAATGCAAATGCTTCACTGGCAGTCTAGGTTCCTGGAGAGTGAGAACCTGAGAAATCATTTCTGCAAAGCTCACTGCAAACTACCTCTATATATCTTGCTTGAAGATAAATCATTTGTAGAAATCAAAGGGATTAATTCTTAGCTAGAATAAATCAGTAATGGCTTTAGTGAAATCAGTAAACTGCGGTGAATTATATAGGGGAAGGTGAAAAGTGATTCATGTCCACTACACACAGGCCAGAATCTGATTTCAATTACACTGATGGAAATCTCTCTTAACTACATTATTTTGACTGAAGTTTCTAGAACTACTCACACAAATACAATGACGGGTTTTAAATTAGCTACTGCCATTCACTAAACAGTTCCTGGAGTCAGGGTTTATTCTCTGCTCAGCAGCAGCCATAAAAGCAAGCAGCATTTTAGAATCTATATGGAAATGGCACACAGAACATCATGGTACCACTGAACAAATACCTGACACACATACATCTTTAATGTATTGCAGAAATCCGTACTACCATCTCTAAAAGGACATAGTAGAACTGCTATAGCTACAGAGAAGGGCAATAAAGATGGTCAACCATGTAAAATGGCTTCAGCATGAGAAGGGTCTAACAGATGAAGGCATTTTAACTTGATGTGGACACCACTGAGGGGAAATACATTAAAGGTCTGCAAAATCTTAAATGGTGAGTAAAGCATGGACAGTGATTAAGCTCTATTTCTTGCAATACCAAAGTTAAGGTGCAACGAAGTAAATTATCAGGTCTGAAGTGAAAGGAAATACTCTTTTCATACAGTACAACATTAAATGTGGAACCAGTTGCTAAAGGGTGCTGGAAAAGCCAAAAGTTTAAATGTGTGCAAAAGGCTTTAGGAGCATTCATTGGGAAATAGGCCCATTGGTGGCTATTAAAAACAATGGTCCAGATACAACCTCTAGTTCAAGAAATCCTTAAACTACCTTGAGCCAGGTACGTCATACACAGGGCTCGAGTGCCAAAATTGTTTTGGGGAACCACATTTCAACTGACCTATTGATTTCCCCTGAGTCCTTGGGCATTTCTAGACAGCTTAGTGAAATGGGCTGTGGATTAGTAAATGCTGAATTGAGACAGTAAATTTAGGGTGCCCCATGGACATCATGTACCAGATCTGGAAACAGTGTAACTGTGATCATGTGAGCAATAGCTCTGTGATGCCTGCCTTTCTGCAGCACTTAGTAGCTCATATGCTGCTCCACACAAAGCTCACTCCCAGCTTTAAGCTTCCCTTAAAGTTAGCTTGCTATACAGGGACTGTTCAAGACCCATATTCACCAAGAGATCCAGACAAACCACCTTGTACACTAACATACAGGAATCTATAATTCAGCAGCTCTTTTAACACAACAAGAACATACGCACAAAAACCCAGTGGAGATCAATACAGGAAAGTAATGTTGAGATACCTTGTCTCTTAGATGCACACTGTACCCAACACTCTTTATTGTCCACATGCGTTTCACCACAGAGAGCTTCAATAAACTGTGAAATTGTGGTGTACTAAATTCCACTGAAAAGCTGTATAAACATTTTCTTAAATCAAAGCATGTGAGGCTGGAGTTTATTTAGCACCACAAAAAAAATAAATAAATGTATGGATTGGTTCATATAAATCATATATACAATGTGTGCACAGACAAAGGGTTATGCAGAATGTGTAATGCACTTGAGCATCTGCCTTTGTTATCAAGTCACTTTGAAACTACGCATGTGTGGCAATTTTTTGATAAACCAGTAAGAGGGATTTGATTCAAAATTTCCTGAAGTTAGCAGAAAGAACACCTGTTAACTTCAGCAAACTTCAGAACGGTATGCTTTTGGGAAGCTCGATGAACAGATATTCCTTTCAGAAAGGAATAACAATGGTTAAAGAAGAATAAAAAAAAAACAGCGGGGAAGAGGCAGGTGGGTAGTTTATCAGGTCTTCCTTGCTGAGGCTAAAGGGTATATCAGTATAAACTAACAAATTCTACAATCACTCTGGATTTCTAAATCTTATTCTACAGCAAATAGGGTCCCAGTCACATCCCGCACAACTTTCTGGGACCTTTCCTAGAGCCTTCAGCAGGCCAATAGTGAATAATGTTTTCTCCTACAAGAGTGGATACAGCTACTATGCAGACAAACATGTAATTGATGATTATTTTCTTTGGTATTGTGATACCATGTAGAGACCTTACCACCGTGGTGCTACTGTGGTAGACAACGTACAAATATAACAGCTCCTAGCAACTTACAAGCACATGTAAATTAATTGCATCTTCAAGCAAGATGGTGAATGTCATGGTAATTGATATGTCAGCCTCCTGATCATTGACTCTGACTATTTTACAAAGTAGCAGCATTTTTTGTTGTTGAAGTGCTCACTTGAAAAAAATATTGGCAGTAAAGATTCTCCTCAAAACTGTACCGTAGGTGTAAAGTACATCCTTTTTAAAAATATAAAAAATGAAAAAGAAGCAAAAAGAAAACAAGCTAGAAGGAACATATATTCAGTTGAAGCTTCATTCAGTTAACACACAATATCCCTTTAAAAATAAAAGAGCTTGCTGTCTAATTACAGATTTTTGTCTTTAAAATGGAAAGACATGCTAGCAATTAATAAAATACCCATTCTGAAGTAAGCATTATGTGTATGTCTGAGATAATTCGGAAGGAAATAAAGTAAACATTAATTGAAAAAAACTCCATGCTTTATCAGAATGAATTTTCCTACAGCTAAATGAAAACCATTTCTAAAAAGAGTGAAAAATCTCCCTTTAATTTTATTGTAAACTTTTTTCTTAACATTTTAATTTTCCCAATCACAAGTAACATCCTTTTAAAAATCCTTACATAGTAATGCTTCTAATGCTGACAATAAAGCTAGAAAAGTATTTTGAAGCAACGTAGCTCACACACAATGTCAACGAAAAGGCACACACACCACAGTAGTTCAGGCATTGCTCAGATAGCATCCTACTGATTCTATGATGGTCTCCTGTCTCAGCATTTGCTACGGAAATGAAATTATTGTTTCATTTGTCTCTCCTGCAAACACAGGAGAGAGTTAACAAATGAACAACTTTAAAACTAACAACTTTCTCATTCAGCCACAGGGTGGGGGCATAGCTTTGGGGATGCTGATTTTTCCTAACACAATGTATTGTTATTTAAACCGTTAGGATCTTTTAGAAGAAAGTTTTGCCAGTTGCCCCAAACAGAAAAAACATTTGATGATTTTTAAAAAGACATCCACTGGAGACACACTGACTAAATAAATGAAAATGCTGTAGTGACTTTCAGAAGAAAACAAGAATTTAAACATAATCAACTTGAAAGAAAACCAGTGAGTTTAGAGTCTAACCTGACCTTCTGAAGACTTTGCTTCCCTGTCCTTGTCCCAGCCCTGCGCTGCGGAGCTCTTCCATCTCCTCAGTACAGCTGAGATCTGCATAAAAGCCAGAATTATCCCTTGCCATTCCCTTCCCCTCAGTGCTTTTCCCTCAGACCCCCTACATTTAGGGAGACAAGAGCTTTCCCACGTTTTTCTTCCTGTTTTGAGCAATCGTGTTTCAGACTGACTTGGAGTGAAGGAAACGTTTCTCATCAATGAGGCTGCAGAAAGTGGTATTACAACGTATCATGAGAGTCATGTTTGTGAAGGTGCACGTTGCGCACCCTGACCCAAGGTTACATCCTAAGGAGATGCGGTGAAGTCATGTATTATTGTTACTTGATAAAGGCAATTTCCACACCTGGGACTGAATGCATCTTAGGTATTTTCTGTACACTGCAGACCTGCAGCCTGCTGCAACTGTATCTTGACCGAAGAGCTGTTTTTTTCATTTCATGTAATATGATATCCATGAAGCCTAAGTCAGATTTTAAGAGGACAATTGTGTATGTTAGGCTGCCATCATTTTCTCCTGAACAGAAAACTTAATGACTAGAGTAAAGATCAGTCAAGACAGAAAAGTCACTGTTAAGGTAAAATACTCAAAGAGGTATTTTGTTTTAGTCTGAGGAAGATGATGATTTATTACATTATTTGTGTTAGTGTTTAAGGTAAGAGATTCGATAAGTGTCTCTATCCTTATGCCACTTAAAAGTTCGCATTATTAACATTTTTAAAATTTCCTCTTGAAACTTTTTTTTCTTAATTCAAAATAAATAAATATCTGTTTGTAGTTTGACAAAAGCCTGGCAGCTTTCTTGTGGTGTAATGAAGACATCTGGGAGAATCTCCACTGGTACGAATCAAGTTACCTTTTTGGAAGACAGTGGGAGCAGCAGCGAGTTGCAGGACTCGGTCTATTTTTGTGTGCGGTTTGCCCTGTTCACCCCTGCCCTTATGCCTTGCACTCACTTTGCACAAGCAGTTACAACCGACTTAAAAAAAAACACGTATTTTTGATTCACAGCAATGAAACACTTACGTTTGTTGTATATATTCTCTGTTGGTATTGAAGTCTGTGATAGCTTATTTCTGCATATTTGTGTACATTCTGGTGTGTGTTTTCCTGTATGTACTTCTTGTGTATGAGCTGTGTTTGTGTGTCCACCCCTCAGCACTGTGCAGGGGAGGGGGGTCCGTAGATTTGGGTGCAGCTGTCTGTATGTGCCAGTAGCTGTGGTGTGTTTTACCTCCGTGCGCTGTGTTAATGAGGTGTGGGGTGTGCGGGGTGTGTGTGGGTTCAGTGTCTGGGTGTGCTGTGTGAATGTAGTGTGCGCTGCGTGGTGTGGGGGGGTGCAAGTGCATGGCGTGTGAAGTGCATGGGAATGGGGGATGTGAGTGCAGGGTGCGTGGTGTGCGTGTGAGGCATGTGTGAGGTGTCCATGTGTGTGTGGGGGGTGTGGGATGAGGGAGTGCGGGTATGAGGCAGGTGCGAGGTGTGTGTGTGTGGCCTGAGGGGCTGCCGGTGTGTGGGGGGGTGAGGGAGTGCGGGGCGTGAGGTGTGTATGTGTGCGCGGGTTGAGGAGATGAGGGAGCGCGGGTGTGAGGGGGGTGTGTGTAGGTGTGCGGGAGTGTGGCGGGGTGAGGCCGC